>NC_137674.1:60384053-60396553 GCF_963989245.1 Nansenia antarctica | reverse complement strand
TATGTGTGGGTTACAATGCAGTCTTGGACTCAAACAGGTTATGGTTTTAGCCAAGACCAATACCAAAGGGCAGCTATTCAACAATAAAAAAAAGTAGTACCTTCGTACTGAGTCGTCCCTTCACCGTAAAACCCCAACTCATAAATCAGGATGTTAATTTGACCAGGAAACAGTAATTCTAGGATATACTGATGAAAAGGAGCAGATGTCCAAATATCAGCTTGGAGCTTCATCGCCTGAGAGAGGGAAAACACCCACGTTGGGGTCGGTTGTAAATTTGTCTTGAAGGTAGATATAAACCCCTCAAAAAAAGTTTGGAAACTTTATTTTGGTTGATTAATCCTCCCCTTTAATAATACCAATTGGTATTGTATTTTATATCGTTGGAAAGCTTGATTACTCACCTTTACAATGAGGTACAACTTGTAAGGATCATGCATTCGTGGAATGAGCAACACAGCTAAACGTGTGGGTAGCGGCCCAAAAATATGTGCCAAAATCCCCTATATTCTTCTGTTGGTATTCACTCTCGTTTTGAGTTGCTTGGTGGATTGGATTATTGAACTCCCCCACAGTAATAAAGAAAAAACAACACATATTGGCCATTTTTACACTTTATTAATTTTACACTGTCAGGAACCTCAGTAGCGTGTGGAAGATCCATACGCAGTCACAACAGCTTGGCACCTCCTCCTCATGCTGGTCACCAGCCTGGTCACACACTGCTGTGGGACGGCATCCCATTCCTCAACCAGGAGCTGCAAGTCAGCCAACATGGTTGCGTTGGTCACTCTGGCACATACAGCACGCCCAAGCTGATCCCACAAGTGTTCAATTGGGTTGAGGTCTGGATTCACGGCAGGCCATTCCACCCTCTCCACTCCCAAATTCTGGAGGTACTCTGTGATGATCCTGGCTCTGTGGGGGCGAGCGTTGTCATCCTGGAGGATGGAGTTAGGTCCCAGATTCTGGAGATATGGGATCGCCACTGGCCCCAGAATATCATTCCTGTCAATTAGGTGCCATTCAGGTGCCAGTCACACACCTGTGACTGACATACACCTGCCAGCACTTGAAGCTCAAAACGAGAGTGAATACCAACAGAAGAATATTGCAGGGGATTTTGGCTATTTTTGGAGGCGCGCTACCCACACGTTTAGCTGTGTTACTCATTCCACGAATGCATGATCCTTACAAGCTGTACAAGTACCTCGTTGTAAAGGTGACTAATCAGGCTTTCCAACCATATAAAATACAATACCAATTGGTATTATTAAAGGGGAGGAAGAATCGACCGAAATAACGTTTCCAAACTTTTTTGAGGGGTTTATATCTATGAATGTGTGTATACAGTGTGTGTAACAGTGTGTGTTTGGGGGGACTTGGAGAAGTGGGGAGTGAACACCTAATTATGCGTTCCAAAGAACGGGCACAAACACACACACACAAACACGCACGCACACACACACACACACACAAACTGCATAGGGTCCACATGGTGGTGACCACGCCCAGTGTGCTTAGCCCTGGGTAATTCTGGCACAGGCATCCAAACCAGAAGGCAAGTCATATCAGCAACACAGCCTGTCCCCGGGTGAAATTATCAACATCAATGAAATACCAAGGCTGTTACAGTACAGTACATTGCGGTTAGATGCAGGTCCCGGAGCAGTGGAATGAGTCTGTAAGGGTATACTCTGGTGTTGCTTTGCTTTGCTTGCTCAATCAGCGGCAGTAATCGAATGCAGAGGGATAAACACGTATGTAAATATGAGCTTGATTTATAGGCTGTGTCTGTCACTCTGCCAAGTGCAGTCAGCCTTGCGTGTTGAGGCGGGTTTCATCGGGGCACAAGAATTTCATCTTGACATTACCACACACGCGCGCACGCATATACACACGCACACACACACAAACACCCACATGCACACACACGCGCGCACACATATACACACGCACACACACAAACACCCACATGCACACACACACACACACACACACTTACACATACACACACAGTATCTTAGTCCTCTCATGACAACATAATCACCTTGGTTTCATTCATTTGATTCCGTTATTCCGCATTTAATTACTCAACATGAATGTCATTCAAAGTCGTAGCTTTGAAAAAAGCTTTGTACACAAAGCTTTGTACATAATGAGGTCCATCTGAGTTAGCTATTTGGTACCAATATTATTTTCAGTTTGAAAGCATGGCACAGGTAGTTTCCAGCCACCGAGAGAAAAAAAAGATAGAAAGAAATCATGGTCAAGTCTGAACCCCTTTGTCACAAATGGCAATTCCTTCTTTATCTCAAAGAGGAGATTAAGTTGTCAAAGCGTGGGTCCTGCAGCAGACTGGTCTTTTGAGTGGATGGCAGAGTGAGTCTGATCTCTTCAGTGCTAATAGATGGGGCTTAACAGAAAGAAGGGAGAACAGATGAGGGAGAGGGGTTGAGAGGCTTTAGGATCACTTTACCTGGATACGGCAGTGTGGCGCTGGTGGATTAGAGCCCCAGGCCTCATGGCACGCTAGTCTGCAAACACACATATGCACACACACACACACACACACACACACACATGTGTGCGCACACACACACACACACACACGCACGCACACACACACACACACACACACACACACACGCACACACACACACACACACACACACACACACTCACACGCACATAAACACACATACCCTTTAAACATGAGCGGTGTGCCCTCAAATTTGACTTTAACAGCCCCAAGAGTAACCCTGGAGTGACTGCTCTTATTTCCTCTGTTTACGAACACCCAGCACCCATTTGTTCTGTCTGTCAGGGGCTACCCCAGTACCCAGACAAAAACAAACTTTATTGTTCATCGTGACACCTTCCACAAGTCTGTTCCTGGTCTGATACCGACATATAAGATCACTCGCTCATCCAGAACCCTAAAATTGCTAACCAAAGAGAAATACAGGTTGTTCTTGGCAAGGAGGAGGAAACCGCCACAGAGACAGCCCCAGCCAGCACCATCCGCCCCTGCATCACTTTCTCCCTCAGTACCTGATGACTTCTCTCCCTCAGTTTTTAATTGGTAATTATTTTGCGGGGTTTAATGCCTTTATTCAGACTGCCAGTGTGGAGTCAGGAGAGGAGGATTAGGTGCCCCAGGGGGACGAGACATTGGCACAGGCCAGGACAGCTCATTTTTACATGGGTGGAAGAGGAGGACAGCTCATCTTTGATCCGGTTGGGGTTTCGCAGGCCAGAGGGGTGACAGCTGCACTTTCTTTAGCCCACATTTGAATTTGAATTCTATCTTAGGATGCAGCGACGGCGCGGACTTGGCAGGGCAGTGGGGTAATCTGCCAGGCACAAACGCCGGGGCTTGCTTCCTGTGTGCCCTCGCAGAGATTGGAGTAATTAAAGTTAAATGGAATGCATGAAAAATTCACTTGTACTGTGGCTGTCACTGCCGCGCCAAGTATGAATGGGGCAGGGCTGTCCTTTGCACTGTACTGTAATCCCTCAGACTATATGTGCCCTGGTGACTTTGATGCCGCTGCGCGACCAAAGACTGAAGATTATGTCTGCCACAGTAGTAGCTACAGTGCATAACACACAACCTAACCACCTCAGACAATCTCTGAGAGACCATAACTGTCTACTGTGATGGGTGTTTGATGATGAGATTCAAAGTGATGTGATTATTTAGTTAGATTCAACTTTTTCCCCAGATTAGGTGTCGTTTGGGGCCATTCACATCCCAAGGCTGCGTGTGTGCATATAGGCGATAGTATGAACATAATGTGTATAGATGTCGTTTTGGTGAACAGTGTGAAATAAATTTGTATTATCATAAGAAACTACAGCCATATTGTGCTATACAAAACTTACACTTCACTGCGATGTACAGCCCCAATAGCGTATAGCATATGGACAGAACTTTTGTTTTTTTGGTGAAAAAAAAATCAATGGATTTGGGTGTCTCTGCATGGAAGCGGAGACCTCTAGTTTCCCAGTGACCCCTTGCATAGGTGGACAGTAATTGCAGTGAAAGAAAAAATCCATCTCCATTGCCTGGACTTCCCTATGTCTGGAGGGCATGGACTTGGCCAGCTTTTAAAGTAGATGTGTCTAAGACCTCAGGCATTAGACCTGGCAGATAATTGGTGCCTTCTTTCATTTCTGAAGAATGTGGACGGGAGACAAAAGGGAGAGGCAACAAAACTATCATCATAATCTCCCATGGCTTTGTGTGTGATCCTCACCCCTTCTAACAGAGGGGTGGGGGAGAGAGAGAGAGAGAGAGAGAGAGAGAGAGAGGGAGAGAGAGAGAGAGAGAGAGAGAGAGGGAGGGAGGGGGGGAGAGAGAGAGAGAGAGAAAGAAGGGGGGAGAGGGAAAGAGAAAGTTGGGAGAGAAAGATGGAGAGAAACAGTATAGAGTGAGAGAAAGAGAGAGAGACTCAAAAGAGAGAGAGTGAGGAGGGGCAGAGAGTTGGGAGAGAAAAATAATAAAATAGAGAGAGAGAGAGAGAGAATGAGAGAGTTTGAATTAATAAGAGAGAAAGAGATATGATAAGACCTAGTTTTCCTGAGCCACCAGTCTAGATGCCAAGGCAGCAATCTCAGATCCACAGCCACACTCTCACACCTGAACAGGTGGTATGGATAGAGTCCATACCGTGATGTAGACATACAAACATGATAATGTGTATAATTTATAGATTATAATAAGATTACAATTTATGGTATGAAATGCACTTCCTTGACACTGCCTGGAACGTTTCCCCAAGGGTCAGGTATCAAGTACAGTATCAAGTATTTTCAATCAAAATACCTTGAATGTGTCTATTATAATTGTGTGAAGAAGGCACAATTATAATCATACTAATCAAAGAGACTATTGTCCACGATAGGCAGGAGCCATCTGTCGTGTATGCCGTTAATTAAAAGTAGCATAAATAATGCTGTCATAGGCCTTGGTTTACATTTGATTAGTTACAACCTCTTCATCCCCTGACAGATTTTCTGGAGCTGGTATGATAGAAAGCCAACCCTTTGGCTCACAAGCACCTTATTTTTCATGGGCAGCACTGGAGTGTGCATATCCATTAGATGTGTGAAGACCTCCAAGGTCTGGCTAAGAATGCACTTTAATAGATACCTGTCAAACGTAATTAACTATGTTTTTCCTATATCATGCGCTTTCCCATCGCCTCCAGCCAAAGTCTCCTGTGTGTGTGTGTGTGTGTGTGTGTGTGTGTGTGTGTGTGTGTGTGTGTGTGTGTGTGTGTGTGTGTGTGTGTGTGTGTGTGTGTGTGTGTGTGTGTGTGTGTGTGTGTACGTCTGAAAAGCGCCTTTTGCCACCCAACGATTGGGAGACAGTTTTAATTGCAACGCGACAACCACAAGAAAAGACCAGAAGCCCCATAAAAAGCCAAGGCGAGCTGGCAGGCGTCCCACAGTGGAAAGCAGCAATGCCATAATTACAGGTAAAGGACCTCTAGCATAGAGCAATGTGGTGTGTTTATACGACGACCAATCATCCAAATATGCAGACATTTCAACAATATAACACTTTGTCCCGACAGGAGAGGTGCTGTTGAGAACATGGACAACAGCGCAAAGGAGCATAACTTTGTGGTTTGCCGTTTGAAACATGAAAGGACAGATTGAAAGACCTTCAATTAAACCGCTCAAACAAGCTTAGCCAGCCCCTTTGTAATATCTCAAGCAGCGTTGTTTCCAATTAAAGACAAGACACATCGCATCAATTATTCATTTTTAACATGACTCGATGGTTTTCGTCTCAAGTGAGCCCGTCGTTTAGATCTTTGTTCCCCTTGGCTGGGCCATTCTTCCATTAGCAGCACCATAGCGAAGTTGGCGACACTCCTCTGCGTATTTTATAGAATTATAGAATTCCTCATTTCATTTCAGTGTCTCCTTGTTTCACATGTTCTTCCAAGGTCCTCTTGGTTCACTCTAAGGGCACTTTTGAAAGGCATATTCTAATTTTCTTGGTGTTGTGTGCATTGAGAGTTGCCTATGTCGTAGGTCATGTCGAGCAGGGCGTGTTTGATGTGTTACGACCTGGTTTGATGTGTTACGACGGGCCGTCACAGATGACCATAGCTATGCATGATGACACATGCAATTAGCCTGGTCTGCAAGGGAACCTCTCATAGCGTTAGCTCCGGGATAGAGAAAAGAGAGACCTGGACGACTGAACTCAATAGAGTATTGGCTGTATTGAAATGTACAAGCGCCGCATATTGAGTTCTGCATTAGGGACTGTGTATCCTTTATCACGTGCCTAATGTGGTTTTAAAGCCCCCCCCCCCCCAGTTCATTAAAATCAGACTTCATCTCTCATTTCTCAAGAATCTCATTGGTATTCAACATTAGTGTGTAAATCACAAACATTTAGAAGCGCTATCGGTCTGCATTCTGAGACTGAGCCTGTGTATAAATCTCACCTCTGTGAGCTCTTTACGAGTGCTCTATGTGTGTTTTATGTGTTCTTTATGAGTGTGTAAAGGCTGCATCTCGAATGACACTCGACTCCCTGCGCCCATTGAGAAAGAAATACATTTTACAGGCTCATTTTCCATAACATATGCTCACTTTCCACTTAGGAGCAGTCTGCATAAAAACACGGCGAAACATGTTTCCTCCTCTCTTCCTCTCCCTCGCTCCTTTTTCTTGAGTTATTCATTCATTCATTCAATTATTTATTTATATCCTGGTGGGTGGTGATTTACTGTGTGGGTAATGACTGTCAAGGCAATTGCCTGCTAAAGTGGTGGTCCGGGCCCAAGCGAAGGGCAGTGTTTATCACGGTATTGACTTTCTGACGGTGGCGCCGCAGACTCTTTTGTCACTGGCCGGGCCGCGGCCGCTCAGGAGCAGGGATGCCGTGATCGATAAGAGGGGAACTGACCGCCGGCAGCCTGGCAATTGGGCACCATCGCTTTTGTCAGCATCACTTATGGCTGATAAAGGCTGTGCTGAGAGGAGGGGGAGAGGACCGCACAGAGCGGAGGGTCGAGAGAGAGGGAAGGTGGTCCTGGAGACAATGTGATGGGTGTTTATTTTTTTTTCGTCCTTGTCTTGAGGTTTTCTTCTCTTGTCTTCTGTTCGGTGGGGTTGAGAGGGAGAGGGATTCTCAGACACTCTCTGATACTGTATACATATACACACACACACACGCATGCACACACGCACGCACACACACTCACACTCACACACACACACGCACACACACACACACACACACACACACACACACAGACAGACACACATGCACACACACACACACACACACACACACACACACACACACACACACACACACACACACACAGAAACACACACAGACACACACATGCACACACTTGTGAGCAGAAACAGAATCATTTCCTAGTTTCCTGGGTAATATAGTAGAGCTTCCCTACTGTTCTCTTTTCTCTTGTGACCACAGACACATTTACATATCTTTCTAGAAACTATTTCCTGGTAAGTAGAGCAGCTGCAGTTCTCTGGAGAGAGACACAGTCAGACACGGACACAGACACTGATTTAGAAATTCTGGAAAAACATAAATTCTAAGCGAACAAAAGAACAAAACAACAGCATGCCGTGATTTTAATGATCTAACATGTTCAAGGGAACTTATTCACAATCACGCAGTCATAAGCAAGGGAGCGAAGTGAAGTGAAGTGAAGTGAAGTGCTCATATAAATCACATTCACTTATCCCCGCTCACGAGCAGATGTTTATTCTTTCCTCAATAGACAGTACTCGCCCCATATTTTCTGTGACAGGTTGTATTTCCTCTGGTTACAGTTAAGTATCTGATAAACGGATAAAGTGTGAATGACCTCTAGGATGCATGACACATGATCGGGGGGGTCGCATTCCTTCAAAGAGTTGACTGAGGGTATGTGGGAGGCGGGGCGCTCGTTTAGTGCGTTGCGGTGCAGCGCTGTGAAGGACAGGCCAGATGAACATCCAGGGGGCCAGAGAGAAGGAGGAGGATCTGACCCTCCGTCCCATTCCCATATATCACAGGGTCATGGTTCAAAGGTCATAAGTCTGAGGAAGGCCAATTGTATCCCTAGAGAGGCTCTGCGACCCTGAGAGCTCTCCTAGCATTTACATAACCTTTGACCTCTCCTACTGGGGAAGCTCCCCCCCCCCTCCCTTCCTCTCCCCCTCCCACTTTTTTGCTTCTCATAAAAAGGGCAGAGTTCAAGTTCACAGGCAGTCTAGCTCAGACATGTAGAGGCTACCTATCACTCTGTCTGTCTGGGGGAAGACAAAATGGTGTGTGTGTGTGTGTGTGTGTGTGTGTGTGTGTGTGTGTGTGTGTGTGTGCGCGTGTGTGTGTGTGTGTGTGTGTGTGTGTGTGTGTGTGTGTACGTGTGTGTTACATATGTAGAATGAGAAGGGATGTGTTAATGGTCAACATGCCGCAATTTAGTTCATGTGCAATACAAGTATGGTGACCGTCCATTCATGTTTTGTGTGTTTATACTGTATGTCGTACCTCTCCTCATGGGATAAATAATTTCTATGCATTTCTCTAGCTGCTGTTATTTAGGGACTGGATGAGAGACTGAAGGGAAAAGGTGTGTAGGGTCACAAGACCCTAATTCGTAATTGTAAGTCGCTTTGGATAAAAGCGTCTGCTAAATGGCAAAATTAAATTATAAAATTACAAGAATGGCTGGAGTGGAACAGCTACGACAGCTAAAATCCCATAGTTTTTTTATTAGATTAGATTAGATTCAACTTTATTGCCATTGCAGAGTACAAGTACCAGACAATGAAATGCAGTTTAGCATATAACCAGAAGTGCAAATAGTAATATAAAAAACATGACATAAAACATGACAGTGATAGTGATAGGTACAGTATGTACAGGCAAGTACGGTAGTTTAGAGATATATACAGTTATAAGATATGTACAGTTTGGGTAGCTATGTACAGTATGGTATGTACAGATGTATAAATAGAGGCTATATCAAAAAGAGGTATGTGCAATGTGGAAAAATAATGGTATATGCAAAGGCAGTATTTGTAAACAGCAGTAGTGCAAAGGGTAAATTGGATTGACAACAGTGGCCGGGGGGGGGTCATTGCACCCTGTGGGGGGGATTGTTCAACAGAGTGTGTGTGTGGGTGGGGGAACTTTGGGAAGTTGTTCTGGAGCTTGCTTGTACGGGACCTGAAGATCCTGTACTTCCTGAGTCTCTTAGATGGTAAGGGTCCAAACAGATGAGGTGCTGCTGATACCAAGGTCTCTGAGTTTGGTCACCAGCTTGGAGGGGATGACGGTGTTGAATGCTGAGCTGAAGTCAATGAACAGCATCCTGGCGTAGGTGTTGCTTGCGTCTAGGTGGGCCAGGGTGGAGTGCAGCGCCGTGGAGATGGCGTCTTCCATTGATCCACTGTTCTTGCGGTAGGTGAACTGGAGGGGGTCTAGTTTGGGGCAAAGGAGAGTTTTTAGGTGGACCCGAACCAACTTCTCGAAGCACTTAATGGCGACGGAGGTGAGTGCAGCGGGGCGGTAGTCATTCAGAAACGCTGCAGCAGACTTGTTTGGCACTGGCACAATGGTTGTTGACTTGAAGCACATGGGGACGACTGCCTGGTGCCAGTGACAGGTTGACAATGTCAGTGAAAACCCCGGGCCAGCTGTGCAGTGCACGCCCTGAGCACCCGGCCAGGAATGCAGTCAGGTCTAGCAGATTTCCATACATTCATTTTGCTCAGTATGTGGTAGACCACGGTGGTGGAGAACCTGAGGGCCTGGTCGTCTTAGGGGGGGGGGGGGGGGCACGGCTTTGATAGCTGTTTCTATGTTTTTCCCGGTCGAAGCGAGCTTAGAAGTAGTAGAGCTCGTCGGGTAGGGATGCCGTGCTGGTGGGGGGGGCGGGGGGGGGGGGGGGCAGCATTTTGGGGTTTGTAGTGCATCCCACCCCTCCTTGGTTTAATGCCTGATTGTTTCAGAGATAAGTGACAGTGATGAATGAAGTAAGCTTTGTGTAATTATTGTCCTGGTTATCATTATCATAGCTGATAACATACATCACGGTGTCTCAGTCCATTTTGCATGTGATAAATAACAGCAGCTAGAGAAATGCATAGAAGTCATTTAGCCCATGAGGAGAGGTACGACATACAGTATAAACACACAAAACATGAATGTAAGGTCACCATACTTGTATTGCACATGAACTAGATTGTTTCTAATTGTGGCATGTTGACCATTAACACATCCCTTCTCATTCTACATACATACACACACACACACTCACACACACACACACACACACACACACACACACACACACACACACACACACACACACATGCACACACATGCACACGCAGGCAGGCACAAACACACACACACACACACACACACACACACACACACACACACACACACACACACACACACACACATATTTAGATAATGACCCTATTTACTGCATGTCTGAGCCTATCTAAAGGATGCTGTGATTAAAGGAAACTCATTCAGTCATTGTCCTTAGTTTGCCTATGCTGATTAACTGACCTGTTTATCAAATAAATCTATGATGTCAATCAATAGCTGAAAGGTGATGCAATCTGAGCTGATGATTTGTGGATTATAGCAATTAGCTTTGAAATAAAGTATTACAGAGAGTGCTATTAATTTATCTGGGGACTGAAAATGTCTTCTTTGAACATCTACAGTATAGTACAGAGTCCTGCTTCTCAACCACAAATGCATCAACGGACACACACCTCCCTATCTACAAGAACTCATCACTCCACAAACCCCCTCTGGTCTCCAAACAGCTTGCTCCTCCAGGTCCCCAATACCAGGCTCCGCACCATGGGGGACCGTACCTTCTGGTCGGCTGCGCCGCACCTGTGGAACAGCCTTCCTAGCCAGCTAAGGACAGTACAGAGCCTGGACTCTTTTAAGACAGGCCTAAAAACCTTTTTATTCAAAAAGGCCATTGACTGTTGAACCTGTGTTCATTCTTGTAATTTATTTTGTGTTTTTTACTATGTTTTTAACTTATTATGTTTTTAACTTATTATGTTTTACTCTGTAGTACTCTGAGATTCTTTTGAATGAAAAGTGCAATACAAATAAAATGCATTATTATTATTATTAGAGTGCCAGTATTTGATCTGGAATATCTAGCAATTGTCACACTTTCTGTTTCTCTGTCTGTGTGTGTGTGTGTGTGTGTGTGTGTGTGTGTGTGTGTGTGTGTGTGTGTGTGTGTGTGTGTGTGTGTGTGTGTGTGTGTGTGTGTGTGTGTGTGTGTGTGTGTGTGTGTGTGTCTCTCTCTCTCTCTCTCTCTCTCTCTCTCTCTCTCTCTCTCTCTCTCACTCACACACACACACACAGAAACACACACACACACACACACACACTTACATTTTCCTTTACTCCAGCAGTGTTTTTTAGTCTCTTGGGACTCCCTGAGAGAACTGAAATGATCCTAACCTTTGACCTCCCTGTGTGGCTGACTGAACTTTATGAGGTGTCAAAACATCACCTGCTGACCCCTGGTAAAGCTTGCTGGGCTGTGTTAGTGTGCCTTTCTCCTGGGGTTGGTGAGGTCTATGGACTCTACTGTAGCCTGGCAAAAAACGACATGATTCTGCTAATCAAGGTTACGTTGGTCTTGGAAGGTTAATAACCCTAACACACACACACACACACACACACACACACACACACACACACACGCGCGCGCACACACACACACACACACACACACACACACACACACACACACACACACACAGTACAGTTCATTTCCATAGAGACTTCAGTTATTGATAATCAAGAAGAATCTTGACTAAAGCAGTGACAGTAGAACCATTAGCTTTTCCCTCATCTTTTCTTTCAACTTTTTAGTCCGTCAAAGGATGTTTGGAAAACAGCCAACAACCACCAGGTGAAAAAGAACATCAAAGTTCTCCGATCCTTCCTGTGTGTGTATAAGGCATCTCTCCTCATGCCTGTTCAAATGTCACCTGATCCCATCCATTACTGTCAGGCTGCTCCACAGACAAACCCACCCTCAACTCTGTAATGGACGTCCTAGGAGATAAGGTTTCAGCTGTCCTACTGGACGGCTAATAGGCCAGACAAGTCACCTCGGGTCATCCAATAGAATGGTCTGAAAACACTTTGTAAGCTGATACAGTCTCTGTTGAGAAGCTGTATGTCCTCAACCGGTCCACACAGTAATCGCTGGTTGTTGTTGTTCCCTTGTGTTGTGTTGACTTGAGCCCTGAAGGGAGGTCAATCAATAGTTGACTGTAAAGGACGCACTGACTCTTAAATAAATAGGACATGTGGAAGCACTGACTCTTAAATAAATAGGACATGTGGAAGCAAAGGGTTCATTGGTCAGTGGCGAAGATAACCTGTGGTATCATGGATAGGTGAAGTGTATGCCTTTTCTGCATTGAAGATGATTTTA
>NC_137674.1:60344053-60376553 GCF_963989245.1 Nansenia antarctica | reverse complement strand
ACCATTTAAAGAACCATATAATGTAACCATATAGATAGAACCATTTTGTAGAGAGTTCTACACAGAACCCTCTCATGAGGAACCCTCTACATAGAACAATTATTAAACCATTAACCATTATTAACGGTAGAGGCTCCCCGCCTCCGCCATCAGACCTCTGCAGCTCATCCAGAATTCTGCCGCCCGTCTGGTGTTCAACCTCCCCAAATTCTCTTCTGTTACAACTCTCCTTCGCACCCTGCACTGGCTCCCGATAGCAGCTCGCATCAGATTCAAACCCTGGTGCTCGCCTAACGGGCAGCAAAAGGGACAGCCCCTGCCTACCTGCAAGCAATGGTCACTCCCCAAACTTCAGCCCATTCCCTCCGCTCCTCCACCTCTGCTGGCCGACTGTCCCCACCACCTCTACGCCAACGCGGCAGTCACACTGCCCGGTCACGTCTCTTCACTACACTGGCTCCCCGCTGGTGGAATGAGCTTCCCACGGCTGTCAGAAATGCAGAGTCACTCCCCATCTTCCGTTGGAGACTGAAGACCCATCTCTTCAGGCTACACCTTTACTGCTCCTCCTGAGACATCTACTACCCGCCTATACTGTTTCTCCTGAGATTTCTACTACCCCCTTGTACTATTTCTCCAGTGTCTACTAAAGAAGAAGAAGAAAGATCTTCTTCTAGCACGACAACTGCCAATGGCAGAGCTAGATTACTTTTCTGGTACGACTGGTGGATTGATGATTCATTTAATTAGTCAAATGTATTGATTGTAAGTCGTTTGTAATAAGGCGTCTGGTAAATGTAAAAAATGCAAATGTGGGGCCGCTTAGGTGGCTTAGCAGACTTATGGGGCTTTTCCACTAGAGGGCTGACCCGGGTCAGCCCGGGCTGACCTGCTTCTTTGTCGCTTTTCCATTTGTCGGCCTGGGTCGGGTCGGGTCGGTTCGGGTCGCTTCTTTAGCTACCCTTCGATACCAGGAACCAAATTGAGACCGGGAACCTTTTTGCCAGGCTGCGTGTGACGTGTGACGCTGCACACCGTTGATTGGTCAATGGAAATCGTCATCCCATGTTCATAGATTTCTTCGCTAACCGCCATCTTTAAATACCACATTCGCTCTTGGAAAATGTCACTACAGTTTCTGTAATAGCTTATTAATAAAGATTCGAAAAATTATGCTGACCATCGTATTATCTTAGTTTAATGTCATTTCAATGCATCATAGAAATTTTATTTACAACAAGCATAACACAAAAATCGCTATTATGCACCGTCTTTGCCCGTGAATAACACCGGCTATGGAGGTGGTACAAACACAATACTCCTTTGCTAACTTCACCATCGGTATACGGTCATTTTGAGCCCTTAACTACCGCGCTGACACCCCGAGAAGATATGCTTTTAACCTTAAACTCAATGAACTGGGAGTTCACCGCTGCTCTAAGCAGCAGCACGTCATGGAGGATATCAGCGGGGGGAGAGACAATTTCTACCAGGGAATGTCTGTGTCAACTGTGATAACAGTGTCGTATCGACACCATTCAAATGGTTTTGGATTCCCTGCCCTCTCCCCTATCCGGACACGTTTGAATTGTTATCCTAACCCACGGTAGATCACAGTTATTAACCTGCAAAGGGCACCGTGTTTGTCCGTGAATAACACGGCACACAATGATACTACAGTTCATAAAGCAGACAAGTGAAGGCAGTGGTTTTAAGGGTAAAAAAAACATGACTTTATTATGTGTACATAGCTTCCTCTCTCTCTTTCTCTTTCTCTCCAAAAAACCACGGTTAATAATATACCACATGCCGAGGAAAAAGTATACGATAGCTTCAAGTTCCTCCATGTCGCTGTTGTTGTGGCTGTGTTGTGTCTTGTGAAAATATACGTCACCACCATGGCGCGCTTTTATGACGCGTAACTCCGCCTACTATCTCCTACTCCTCCTACTCGTTCCTGGTCTGTTGTGTATAGTGGAAAACCAGAACTGTTCAAAAGCGTGCCGAAGCGAGCCGACCCGAAGCGACACGAAGCGAGCCGGGCCGATAATGAATGAATGAATGAATGAATGAATGAATGAATGGTCTTTATTGTCATTGCTATAGTACAGGTACCAAACAACGAAATTTAGGAGGGGTGGCTCCCCTGGTGCTAGGAAAGAAAAAAAAAGAAAAAAAAAACACAAGAAGGGAAGCAGCTGGTTTACATAAATAAAGGCTATGTACACAATCCACTATACTATACTGTACAGATAGACGACTAGGGTTGTCATATTGCACATGGTGTTATTGCACATTCATTTGAAGTGTCGCAGTTTGCAGGCTAGAAATGTACATTTGTGCCTCAGCACTAGACCTGATTTTTTTCAGTCCAGCAGCTGTCATCAATCCGTCCAGACTGTCCAGGGCCCAGAACCTAGGTCTTTGCTGTGTTCAGGGCCTGGATGGCCCTGGGGTAGAAGCTGTGCTTCAGTCTGTTTGTCCTTGCGGCCATGGTCCTGTACCGCCTTTTCGAGGGCAGCCGGGTAAAGTGTTCGTACCCAGGGTGGGTTGGGTCTCTGGAGATCTTGGAGGCCTTCCTGAGACAGCGTGTGTTGTACAGCTCTTCCAGAGAGGGGAGGGGGGCGCCGGTGATCTTCTGGGCTGTTCTCACGACTCTCTGTAGCGCATTTCTCTCCGCGGTTGTGCAGCTGGAGAGCCAGTTGCAGATGCCGTAGGTGAGGATGCTCTCCACTGCGCCGCGGTAGTAGGCCACCATTATCTCCTGCTTGATGTGTTCCTTCCTGAGGACTCTCAGGATGTAGAGCCGCTGTTGTGCCTTCTTGATGGTGGCTGTTGTGTTGTTCTTCCAGGACAGGTCATCCTGTATGTGCACCCCCAGGAATCGGAGGGCTGAGACTCTCTCCACGCTCTCTCCGTCGATGAGCAGGGGCTGGATCTCGGACTTTTTCCTCCTGAAGTCCACGATGATTTCCTGGGTCTTTGACTTGTTCAGCAGCAGGTTGTTAACCTTGCACAGCTTGCTCAGTTGCTCTACCTCATCCCTGTACGCCGCCTCGTCCCCCACCGAGATGCAGCCCACCACGGTGGTGTCGTCTGCAAACTTTACGATGGAGTTGCTGGGGTGGACGGGGGTGAAGTCGTAGGTGTAGAGGTTGTAGAGGATGGGGCTTAGCACGCAGCCCTGGGGGGACCCAGTGCTGAGTCTGAGGGCTGTGGAGGTGTGGGAGCCCACCCGCACCCTCTGGGGGCGGTCGGTCAGGAAGTCCTTGATCCATGCACATATAGAGTGTGATAGTCCCAGGTCTAGTAGTTTGGTCACTAGCCTGTCTGGAAGGATGGTGTTGAAGGCAGAGCTGAAGTCCACAAAGAGCAGTCTCGCGTAGCTGTTTCCCCTCTCCAGGTGGGATAGAGTGGCGTGGAGAGTCGTCGCGATGGCGTCCTCTGTGGACCTGTGGGCTCTGTAGGCGAACTGGTATGGATCCAGGTTGGGCGGGAGGCGTGTGAGTATGTGGGCCCGGACTAGTTTCTCGAAGCACTTCATGATGATTGGTGTGAGTGCCACCGGGCGGTAGTCGTTTAGGCAGCTCACCGTGCTTTTCTTCGGGACTGGGATGATAGTTGAGGTTTTCAGGCAGGGTGGGATGGTGGCCTGGGACAGGGACTGGTTGAAGATGTTGGTGAAAACCCCGGCCAGCTGGTCGGCGCAGTCCCTCAGCACCCGCCCCAGGACGCCATCCGGCCCCGAGGCTTTCCTGGGGTCCACCGCCTTCAGCACGCGTCTCACTTCATGCTCTGTGAGGGTGAGGCTGCTGAGAGCTGGAGAGAGTGGTGTTTGTGTTGTGGTTACCTCCGTACGCCCCTCGTCGAACCGGGCGTAGAAGGAGTTCAGCTTTTCCGCCAGCAGGGGGTCGTCCTCTGCGGCTGTGAGCCTGTTGGCTCTGAAGTTTGTCATGTGCTGAACCCCCTGCCACATCCGCCTGGAGCTCAGGAAGCATTCCTCAATCTTCTCTCTGTGGTCTGCCTTGGCCTCTCGGATGCCGCGCTTTAGGTTAGCCCTGGTGGTGCTGTACAGCAGTGTGCCCTTCCCTGCGAGAAAGGCGTTGTCCCTCTCATTGATCAGTTTTTGGACCTTCCCAGTCATCCATGGCTTCGTGTTGGGGTAGACCCGGACCCGTTTGTCCACGGTGACTGAGTTGGTGCAGTTCACTATGTGGTTCAGAACCGACGACGTGAACTGTTCCAGGTCCTCATGCTCATATTCCTGCCATGAGGTGTCATTTAGGCAGATCTGCAGTGGAGCGGACCCTTCTGGCCAGGTTCTGACAGTCTTAGTGGTGATGGGAGCACTTTTCCTCATGGTAGTGTAGGCTGGGATCAGGAGGATTGACACATGGTCAGACATGCCTAGATGAGCTAGCGGTCTAGCCTTGTAAGCACGCTTGATGTTGGTGTATACCTTATCCAGTGTTTTTTCTCCTCTTGTTGCACATTTAACATGCTGATAGAACTTGGGTAGTACTGCCTTCAGGTCGGCATGATTAAAATCTCCGGCTATAATGTGAACTGCCTGTGGGTCCGCGCTTTGTTGACCACTGATGACGTCATATAGCCGCGCCAATGCTAAGCTACCATCTGCATTCGGTGCAATGTAAACGCTTGTAATTATACACTGCATTGAATTCCCTCGGGAGGTAAGTGGGTCGGCATTTAACAGTCAAGTATTCCAGGTTTGGGGAACAGTGGCTACTTACAGTTTTCGTGTTTAAGCACCAGCTATCCTTCGTAGATATAATGATCCCACCTCCGCGGGTCTTTCCGCTAAGCAAAGTCCGGTCCGCCCGGTGTAGGGTCCGTCCTTCCAGGCTAATCGCGGAGTCCAGGATAGTGTCATTTAGCCAGGTTTCAGTGAGAATAATCACACAGCTATCTCGCACGATGTTATTTTGGGCGACCTGTAGTCTCAATTCGTCCATCTTATTAGTCAGGGACCTGACGTTGGATAGGAATATACTCGGCAAAGCTGGCTTGTCCGGGCACTTCCTCAGCCTAGCTAGCAGGCCTCCCCTGCAGCCCTGTCGTTGCTTGCGGTCCCTACGCCGACGTTTGCGCCTCAGGGTCGGGACTGTGTACCATTGTTCTCCCGGTGAGCGGGCGATATCGTGAGGAATCATTTGTTGTTTCAGGAACTCCGCTGTTACTGTCTTCTCGTTTTGCGTACCAACTTCTAGTAAGTCGTGCCTGCTGTAGGTACTATTTACACAACAGTTCCCTATAAATACTGAAATAAAAAAGTACATACAAATGTACTTAAAAACCCTAGAAAGCACCGATGATAGGAGCCCCGCCATAATGGAAAAGCGCCATAAGTGTTGACCACGTTATCGCAGGGTTCCCGGTTCGATTCCGGCCGTCGACATATCCTGCATGTCATCCCTTCTCTCTCTCTCACCCATCTTTCCTGTCAAATCTCTATCACAATAAAAATATGAGTGGGACTGCCCCACTCAGAAAAACTAACTTTAGAAAAAAAAAGTGAATGTAATGTAAAAGGGTTCTACCAAGCACCCTTAAGCACTATTCGCACAGGACTAGTATTATGTGGTGACGTCCGTAAGTTAGAAATTCCCCCCCGATGTCTATGTTATCTGTGGCGCATCTGGGCAGGATGAGTGAAGTCAGAGTTTTACTGGAATTTACAGACATTATCCCCCGGATATGATGTCATGGCTCTGTGTAAAATCTGCTTCATGAACAACAAGCGCAATAGGCATTGGTTAGTTCTCAAACACACAGCAAAAAAAGGGGCGGAGAAAACAAACTCAGCAGAATCAGCAAAATAGGTTAGGTATTTTTACAGACATTTTTACGGACATGGCCAATTCTCACGAGATTAAGAACACAGAGCTCCGTAATTATGACAAATTATCAGAGGTCACCAGATAAAACTAGTCCCGTGCAGATTCCCCTACACAGGGACAATTGAAGAATCCCTTTTTGGTACTAACTAGCACCTTTATTCCAAGAATATACACAGTCATTTTGATTTGCAGAAAACTCAGAGGCTGTCAACAACTGATCCTTTGCAGTTTATTTTCAACCTGTTAAAGTTCATTCAAATTCATTATTATTTCATCAATATTCTGTTATCACTCCATCCCTCTAACTGCCCATATTGAAATTCCATTCCATTCCACCCCCCCCCCCCCCACACACACACACACACACACACACACACACACACACACACACACACACACACACACACACACACACACACACACACACACACACACACAAAAGTGGCTGGTAATTTTCGTAAATGACACAACTGCCTTTCATTGTCTCCATGGAACTATTCCTGTTTTTGTTTTTTTTAGAGCGGCGGGTAAGGGGATGGCACGATGTCACCCTCCCCTCCCTCCTAATTCTCCTCCTCCTCCTCCTCCTCCTCCTCCTCCTCCTCCTCCTCCTCCGCCTCTCCTCCTCCTCCTCCTCCCTTCCTATCTCCTCATCCTCGCCTCGTCTTCCTTTCCCCTCCCTCTCTCCCTCCTCAGGACAGCTCAGTCAGAGACAGGCGGAGGTGGGAGAAAACAACAAGCGAGCCCAAGATGGCTGCCGCGGCGCTGCGGTGCCAGGGGGACCACAGGCTGCTCTCCCATCTCCCATAATCACCGGGGCGATGCTCGGATGCCTCCCCCATTTGCATAATGCCATCCTGACACTTTCACTTCCGCCATCCATCACCGGCGGCGTGAGTCCCGCGGCCTGCTCCGTCGCTCCGTCTCCCCCTGATTGCGTCCTGTGTTTATCTGCCCAAGCACAAAAGATTGATTCCCCGCTGTCTCTCAGCCTTATGTTCAGCAGATAGGGATTTTCACCGAATGATGAAGCACCCAGTCAGCTAATGATAAACAGAAAACACATATTCAAAAGGACGGTCCCTCTCTCCTTTAGTGCGCGTGGCGTTCACCCCCTCTGCCATGCGTGGGGAGAGAGAAGGGTGTCAGGTTAAGGAAGTGAACATACTCTGCTGGGAGTTCAATTTCAAACGCAATTGTTTTCCTGTCAGTCTTTTTACATTTTTTTTTTTGTTGATTTGCTCTAGGGGTAAGGAAAAATGAAGGAATGGGAAGAAAGGGAGATAGCAATTAAAATAAAACTGTCGTTTTGATCGCTAGTCTTGTTCTGCTACATACAACAGTGCGGGGGGAACTGACAGCTGGTGTTTTAAGAACATATCCAGACTGCAAGATAAAAGCATACAAGTGTGGAAGTGGAATAGCTTTTAAGAAGCTGGAATTGGTACATGGAGGTTGTTTTACATTGCAAAGGGACAAACCAAACCTAATAAAATGAATATAAGTATTGTTCACTTTAATTGATAAGTATGTGACATGCTGCAGCCATTAACCTTTGATAGACATTATCTCAGTAATCAGGGGCTATATTCGTAGCATAGTAGCAACAATATCAATTTACTCACTTTATTATAATTATTATTATAATTATTATAATTAGTATAATAATTATTGTTATTATTATTATTATTGTTGTTATTATTATTGTTGTTGTTGATTAGTTATGTCTGACTGACAGGCATCACTCCCTCTTTATAACTATTACACTGACACAGTTGCTAACACGGTCCATACATTCAGACATCACAGATGGCCTCAAACCACAAACTTCATATACCCCATACCTTATGCCTGGCATTTTAGCAAGTGTAAGAAGTCTGCAAAGTTTCTCTCCTCGATAACAAAATACCATTAGCTGCTGTCATATTCAGGAGAAGAGAGATTATTTTATTTATTGAAATGAGATTGAAATGATAAATCTCCTTCCCTGTGATAAAACACTAGGACTCATAAGCCTAGTGTGGGGGATAGGGATTAGAAAAAGATGAAGGCGAGAGAAGAAGAGAGAGAGAGAGAGAGAGAGAGAGAGAGAGAGAGAGAAATTCATAATGCATAATAAAACAAAAGGTGTCGTGGGAAACATCACTGATATTAAAATCAGAGGCAGACAGATCTATATGAAAAATGCAGATTTGAAAATGTAAATAACCGTGGCCCTGGGGGGAGGAGGGGGAGTGATTCAAAGATAGGATGACATGAAGAGAAAGGCATTTATATGGGGCATTGATGTTTTTAGAACCAAATTTATGCTACTGACAACCAAAATATTGCTACTGAAACTGCTTTTCGATGCAGTGCTGTTTGGCTCAGCTTCGTATCGTTTGTACCACAGTGTTGGTGCAGTACTTTGCATTATCTCCAATGTGAGAATGGTAATCGTAGGATTCCCCTTGAAGTGGGTTACCTGAATAGTGATTTACTATTGTTAGCAACCCGTTGTCCAGATATGATACCAGAAGACAAAGATGAAGCCATGTACAAAAAAATATAAAAATGCATTACTGAAACAGGAAATTTACATTGAACACAACTCAGTACATAACCCCAGCCCTTCACAAAGACCCTCTCCTCTAAATATGTTCGAAATTGCCTTGATTTTCCTCCAGTGACTACCTGTCACTCAAAATCAAGGGGGGATATAGACTAAGACTTATGGCATGGAGATGCATCACTTCTCCCATAAACGAGCTTGTCCTCGATGACCACCATCACACAAGTACCCTCTTATGTGTAAACACGATGGAATACTGAATACAATTCTGCCGTTAAGAGACAGAGATAACATACGGCACACGATACACCCAATATGAGTATTTCTGTAGAGTGACACATTCATGTGAGAGAAATACCATAATAGACTCTATATGAATACACTTTTGTGACATATTCAAGTGAAGGAGCAGACGACAGGGCTTGCCCATGGTTTCTCCTTTATGTGTGGGGCTGGTGTTGGGCACAACAGAAGGTAGTTGGGAAGGAGGAACTTGTCTTCAAAGGCACAGCTGATTTGAACACATTTTAAGGGACTGCTGCACTGGATGATTCTTGAGGAAAAGAAGTGGGAGTTACTCAATATTTCTTGTGCATATCTATGAGTTTTGTCCTTGTTGCTGTGCTGAACAATAGCAGCGAGGCTTGGCTCCTTAACATCGCTATTAGGCGGCTCTTGCAGCTATTACTTTTAATATATCATTATTCTGGCAGCGCTTCCACATTCAGCTCATAACCATTTTTCTTCTGCCTTTGTTTTGAATAGAAAAAAAGCCTAAGAGAAAGAGAACATCAGTCGATGTTTCAAGAGTCTGAATGATTTTTACTGCCACTTCTGTTCCAGTGTTTGTTCTCCAGTACCAAATGCCCATCTTACACTGTTGTCTTTTACTGCGATTCTCTCTCATTAAGTTATTAACAGTTTATTCTCTAGTTCTAAAACATTTGACATATAACAATGTGATTACATATGGGATGTAATTATGTTATAAGATATATTTGATACAAATGACATGACAATGCTGTATAAAAACTACCCACAATACCAGTATCATACATATGCATTTAGTCAGGCCCATTGAGGTCAGTCTTAGCCCTTTAAGAGCAGAGAGGGCCTTCACCCCAGCCCTCTCCACAGCTGCTTTGAGTCATGAGTCCCTCCATCCTTCCCTCCAGTCTCTCCCTCCCTCCCTCCCTCCCTCCCTCCAGTCTCTCCCTCCCTCCATTCCCCCTGCCCCTCTTTCTCCTTTTTGTTCTCCTGCCAGGACTGTAATCAAGGCCTCAGCATTGTGGTGAGGGTCTGTTTTTCCCTGAGCCCTGAGAAGCCACCAACAGACTAAACTATGGGAGAAATTAAGAGGGCAGGGATGGCGGGAGGGTGGGAGAGATGGAGGGAAGAGTGGGAGAGGTGGAGGGAGAGATGTAGGGAGGGTGGGAGAGATGGAGGGAGAGAGGGTGGGAGAGATGGAGAGAGGGTGGAAGAGATGGAGGGAGGGTGGGAGTGATGGAGGGAGGGTGGGATTGATGGCGGAAATGGAGGGAGGGGTGAGAGAGATGGTCATTAAACATGTATATTATAGAGAGGACCGGCCACAAGGTTTAAGAGGGGGTTAGTTTGTTTGAGAAGATTATCGTTGTTGTTGAAATGCTGGCACCATTAAAGATGCCTTTCTACAGTAGGTATGAATGAACAGTAATCCAAAACATATGCACAATAAACATTCCACACTCAGTCCTGAGCTGTGCATGCCTCATTTTTGTTTGGCAGAATTCAAGAATAATAAATGAATTACATGTTTTGTGTACACAATCAACATCACTTGTGGAATTTGGTGGACATAGCTGTCTAGCTGTCACTCAGTAACTTGTCTGTTTAACTTCCTACAGGCCACTCAGTGTTTTGTGCTTTCTCCAGTGTCATCCTCTACAGCTGGAGGCTATAAAGAGTAACCCTCTTGGTCAAGTTCAAACACAGCCCTCCTTCTCGCTCTCTCGCTCTCCGGTGACAATGCCTGGAACATCCTATTATTCCATTGGGATTTTTTTTTCTCCTGAAAGATGTTTTTGCGAGTATTTACTTTCAAGGCCAATCTTGGTGTGTTCTTTGTTGACACAATGTTTGTCTATAACAGACAGTTTACTGTCTATGCAGGATGTGACAGAATAACAACAAATATTCAAATGTACAGTATGTTATATGAGAAGAATGTAATGTACAATAAATGCATTGTGTACCTCTGTATGCTATATAATCTAATGCACAGCATAGTTTACAATATGAAAATAATATGTGCAGTATATTGTACAACCAAAGGTCAACTTTTTTATTTTATTTTTAAGAAGGTTTTGTCACTACAGGAGCTGGATCTCTCTGCAATCATTTTTAACCTCTCAATATTTGTTGTGCCGAAACTAAATAAAATATTTTACTTCATTTTCTGCAGACATTTGTAAAGGGAAATCCATGGCAGGAAATCCGCCCAAATCCTTGGAAAATCCAATAATATTTGCATAGAGCTTAAAACATGCAAAGTCCCTGAGTATGAATTAAGCCTGAAAGCTCTGGTTCTGCATTCAAATGGATTGGAGAGGTTTGACTCCTACAGGTAAAGCCCAGAGGGGGGACCGCTCAGAGTTGGCTGTGTGACTGGTTCCTCACAGTGGGAGAACCTCAGAGATGTCCCTTCACTGTTGTTCATTGTTGCTGTATTAATCTGTTGCTTGCCCAATTCACTGTTTGGCCATTTCACTGTGTGGTGGCCACCTCAAACGGTAGAAAACATGAAATACAATACATCCAAACACTGGTTTCTGCTCCTTCAAGTGTACTGTACATTGTACAAGGACATAACCTGACCCTCTCAAACTGAACATGGAAGGAAACATGGAAGGGTAAGGCCATGGATCAAGGGAGGCTGGTGGAGACAGAAGGACCGGCTCTTACCATTCCTCTTACCATTCATCTTATAATTCCTCATACCATTCCTCTTAACATTCCTCTTACCATTCGTCATACCATTCATCTTATAACCTGTCATCTGCATCTGACCCTCCCTCCCACACTCAGTTCAGCCTCAGGGTGCTGCTCCCTCAGCAACATGCTTCCCCCCTGCAGTCTCTCCTCCTACTGCCTGGTGGATGCCCCTCATGTTGCTAAGTTGGCCTCTAAGGCCAAGGCCTCCACCTGCTCCCTAGACCCCATGCCAACTGCACTATTCAAGGCCTGCCTACCCACCCTCTGGCCCCTTATGGTTGATATCGTCAACACCTCACTCCAATCCGGTACAGTTCTCTCCAGCTTCAAAACTGCCTCAGTAACTCCCATTCTCAAAAAAACGGACTGGACCAAATTATCTTAACAACCACCGGCCGATCTCGAACCTTACTTTTCTCAGCAAAATCCTGGAAAGAGCAGTGGCCGACCAACTCCACCAGCACATGTCCAACCATGAGCTCTTTGAGATCCTTCAGTCCGGCTTCAGAACACGTCACAGCACAGAGACCGCCCTCATCAAGGTCAACAACGATCTCCTCATTGCTGCCGATGCCCGCCGCATCAGCCTACTCATCCTCCTTGACCTGTCAGCAGCCTTCGACACCATCTCCCACTCAATCCTCCTCAACCGCCTATCTGACCATCTAGGCCTCACCGGTACGGTCCTTTCCTGGTTTCAGTCATATCTCACCAACCGGAAACAGTTTGTCACCATCAATGGTTCCAGATCCAACCCGGTCCCAGTCATCCATGGTGTTCCTCAGAGCTCTGTGCTCGGTCCACTCCTCTTCACTATCTATATGCTCCCACTCGGTCAGATCATCCGCCGCCATGAACTTTCACTGCTACGCTGATTATACTCAGCTGTATCTCCACACCTCACCATCCACACTGCTACCCCCCCAGTCACTCATCAACTGCCTTAAAGAAATAAAAAACTGGATGACTACTAACCTACTCAAACTCAACGGCAAGAAAACATCCTGCTCCATCCTGCTCGCAACCTGTGTGTCATTCTGGATTCCAGTCTCTCATTCCAATCACATATCAAATCCATCACTAAATCTGCTTTCTTCCACCTCAAGAACATCTCCAGACTCCGGCCATCTCTGTCAGACTCCGTCACAGCGACACTCATCCATGCCTTCATTTTCTTCCGCCTGGACTATTGTAATGGATTCCTGTCCGGGTTACCAGACACTGCCCTGGACAGGCTCCAGTACGTGCATAACTCCGCTGCCAGGGTTCTCACCCGCACCAAGCCCTGGCAGCACATCACCCCCATCCTCGCCCGTCTGCACTGGCTCCCGGTCAAACACTGCATCACATTCAAACTCCTCCTGCTCACCTACAAATCCCTCCACGGCCTGGCCCCCCAGTACCTCTCCGATCTCCTCCACCACTACACCCCATCCAGAACTCCAACACGGGCCTCCTCATCCAACCCAGCGCCAAACTCCGGACCTTTGTGTACAGAGCCCTCAGTGTGGCAGCCCCCACCCTCTGGAACTCTCTGCCCAAGGATATCCGCGACTCTCCAACACTGGACATATTCAAAGCTGCCCTTAAGACCCACCTTTTCACCATTGCATTCAACCTTTAGTAGCTGTTTCACTGCTTCTTATTTTTGTGTGTTTGTCTCTCTGGCTCTGTTCTGTTTGTCCCATTCCCTTGTAAAGCGACCTTGGGTCTGTGAAAGCTATATACATTTAAGTTATTATTTATTATTTATTATGTACTCCATTTACAAGAATAATAGAAGAGACCTAGGGCGCTTGATTCAGCAGACGGTGCTGAGTAGAACAAAAAAACACCTCAGAATACTCTACAGCATGATTTCTATTGTAGCTTGAAACTGTAATCAGAGTCATTCTAAGCATTCTGAAAATGCATTGCATATCATGGAAATGCCAGACGCAGTATTCAAAACTCCCATTGGATTATTTTTCATTGTATCTATTCAAAAGTATTATTATATATGATTATAAGTATAATTATTATTTTTGCATACGTAAATTGAGGCCTTTAATGTACAACAGCTCCTGCACCACAGAGCTAAAGTCCTTCCAAGTCCGACAATGGTAACAGTATGGTATGAGTCCTGAACAGTGTGTGTGCTGTCAACTCTGTAAAAACAAACATGGAATTTACAGCACATAAAAAATTCAACAGGCAATCTATTCAAGCAATTAATGGTGTATGAAAATAAGCAGTCTCTGCGTAGGAAGTACTCCAACATGAATGTAGGACACGGGTGTTGTGAGGCTTTGTTTTTCCGTTGATTTGCCCTTGAGGATCACAGCTCTGCAGCTCATCTACCTTATCCTGTTCTAGATTATGTATTTGTGTGTGTTGCATACAGTATGTGTGTCATGTCCATACATTAGCCTATATAGGTAGTTAAACTAACAATGATGTTTGTCAAGACTATTGACCTTTTTATCCATGTGCTGTACATTTAACTATAGTTTGCATACAAACCGTACACATACATACCTCATCAAATACAGCATGTCCAAAAGCTAACATTACACAGTGATATCTTGCGCAAACTCTGAGCAAACAAAGTCATTCAAGTCCGATTTTCTGTTTACAGTAGCATTTTTGTACACCTTCTGTATTCTTCCACTCCCTTTGTTCCGGTAGCCAGAACATACAGGTTAAATCCAGGAGATGACACCTAGACATATCACTAACAAATCGACACCTCATGATGGCTCCTTCTCTACTCCCTTCCACCCATCCCTATAGAAGCCTTATACCCCAGGCACCTAAGCAATACTGACCTTTAACCCTACCTTGTTTTCTTAGTATAGCACTATTGTCACTCACACCACATTCCAATCATATTAGTTGGGTCAGTCAATGGAGCCATGGTACAGGAAGAAACGCCTGATACTGTAAGTCGTGTCATAGAGTATTCTTCTCTGGGACACCGCACCCTGACCCATAAGAGGGATTAGACTGAGGTCTGACAGCTCAGATGTTCCACAACAGACCACTTAGGACTGGAATTCAGCATTGGGTCTTGGTGTGTGTGTGTGTGTGTGTGTGTGTGTGTGTGTGTGTGTGTGTGTGTGTGTGTGTGTGTGTGCCTGTGCCTGTGCGTGTGCCTGTGCGTGTGTGTGTGTGTGTGTGTGTGTGTGTGTGTGAGGGAGGGGGGAGTCTACAGGCATTGTTGAGGGCCTCCTTTTCTGGGGGTGTTTCAGAGAGGGTCAGGGTCTTCAGAGGGAAAGGAACGCTGAGTGACATCAGAGTTATTATATTATAAGTAAAGCTTCTTAAGTACACCCCTTCATGTTAGAGTATGAGGACACACCCACATACTGTACATGCACACACATGCTCACACACGGACGCACGGACATTCACACACACTTAAACACACACACACATACACACCTGTCCATAAGGCTTCTACAAGCTGTTCTCTATGGCTACAAGGACTTGTATGACTCAAGCAACATCCTAATCGACACACATGCATGTATAATGGTACAGTTTACATGTACTACCTTCATGTCTTTCATGTCATAATGAAGCAGCCGTCAAGGAGAGCTACATGGGGACATATTAACGTGTGCATTAGACAGCGATGCCTCTGACATGTGACCAAAATTAATCAGATTTAGATTTAAGTGATCAAACTGTAATTAATCATGGGAAGAGGGAAATGATCCTTGACGGCGCTCCAGCTGTGAGAAGTCTCTGTTTGGTCCCGCGTGCCCCCTCCAACAGCGGTCCGCTGGGGGTACATTAAGATGCTTTGTGCCAATGTCACCTAAATTACAGTCACTTAACACAACAGATGTAGTGAATGTCGAGCAAATGATGGGCTCGGGGTAGCAGGGCGGCACATTCAGATGCATGGAATAAATTTGGCTCAATGTATCATATCAAGATGCAATGTGATTTTATTCTCTCCCTCTCTCTCTCTCTCTCTCTCTCTCTCTCTCTCTCTCTCTGCATTTGCATTTTACAAGGCGGGAATGCTCTACAGTTCTACTAACCCGTGCTGTCTTGTATCTCCTGTCTCAAAAACAACTCCATAGACGGGTTCATTTATTTGTTTCCTATGCTGGCCCTTGTCTTTACATTCCACTGTAGGTCACAGTAGGAAATTAAGCATATTATTTATTTCAGTGCATCCATCTAGGGAGATTTTCCCTCCTCTTACAGACTCAGCAGTGGAGATGCCAGAGAAGCTTAGTTTAGAAGATTATTTCCCCCCTTTTGTGTGTCAGCCGACTTTTGTGTGTCAGACGAGGCAGAGGAGATACAGGTATTCAGCTGCTAGCGAGCAGAGACCTGGGGCATTGTGTGTCTCAGCATACAGGAACAGAACGTTCTGGCATCGCAGGTGTGGCGGGGACAATAACCCACGTCAGCCGGCACAAATTATATTCATCAAGTTTATCAATGGCAAGTTGGGATTTAAGCCAACAGTTACCCCACCAACTCTGGTTTTGAATGCACAAGTTAATACTGTAAGGCTGAATGAGAAATGATCTCCCAACAATGGTGACTCTTTCTCTCTGGTATACTCTAAAAACCTATAGCATCACCTTCACCATCATGTGCAATCCCTACAATAGAGATCTAATTTTGTGGACACGTTCTAAATATATCACGCTTCCTCAGCCACAGAGATCCTCCTTTTGCTCTGTTACAGTACAGAGAGCGGGAAAGAAAGAGAGAGAGATAGAGAGAGAGAAAGAGAGAAATAGAGAGAGTGAGAGAGCATGAGATGACACCCCCATCATTCCATAATTGCACTTTATTGAGCGAGAGACAGAAAAAGGAGAAGAGACGTATTCTAAAATCATAAGCTATTATGCTCCAGAGCGGGTTTGTGGGGCGGGCCGTATCTACATAAAGCACTGCTGAGAACCCCCCAGCAAATTACCCTGCAGGCCCAACCAGAGGGGGGGTGGAAAAATCACTAATTGCCCTCCATTCTGTCAGGTCAATTGACTCTAATTGGAAAAATAATAAAAAGCATACTACCCCGGGAGCAGCAGAGGCCCTGAAAACGACAGGGTCCTTTTAGGAAAAAATGCAAAAATTCCTTAGCGCAAATACAGCATCTGAAATCTATCTTTGCCACTGACTACCATTCCCTCCATCTCACAGTCTAAACAATTACAGCATGCTTTCCTACTCGGCGGCAAGGTAATTACAGGAAAACAGGCATTGGTTAGATTACATACGGAGCGTGTATAATAAAATGATATATTAATGTATTGCATTAATGTGCATGATCTGCCTATTTTACACCCTGAGTTGTTATCTTTGATACTTGCAGCAGGGTCGGGGGGGGGGGGTTATTGTGGTTAAATGCTCATAATCTCTGGTAAATAGGAGTGAAATGACCATATAGGGGAGGCGGAACTACCTACAGCAGTCTAGATGAGAACAAGGAGGTATTGTGTGGAAGGCCTGCCTTGGGACTAAGAAGACTAATGGGAATTAACATAATCAGATATCTAGAATACCAGATTGATGGCAATGAATGGGCAGTCAGATAATCTAATAATCTATATAGCTTGTGGGGATTTGAATGATCAGATATAGGTCTGAAGGCACTTTTCTTCCCCTGGGGCACCATTTGGTCTTTGGTTCCATCCCAGCACTATGCCGCCTGACTTACGACTCAACTCATCATCGATTGAATTGTGTGTGTGACTGGAACGGAAGCCTGCACACCCTATTGTTCTCCAGGACTCCGTCCGTTGAGGGTCCTCAGCACCACCTAAACTAACCTGACTGGAGGGCTGAGAGCCTCCAGATAAAGATGATGAAACAGATCCCCATCAGGCTGCCTCCCAGAATGACAAAGACGTTCTCCGGGAACGTGCGCCTGTGGGGGGGACGACAGACAGACGCCTCCCTGCTGGCAACGCCTCCCCTCCAGAGACATATTTATGATAGAACAATGACAGGAGCTTCAGCTGAGGGAGCGGGGGGCGCGGGGGGGGTGGGGGGGCTTTGGGGCGGGTGGCGGGGAGGGGGCTGGGGCATGCAAACCACTGCAAACCAACTCTCCCCCTTAATCAATGAACCTGCAATGTATCTCCGCGCTGCATGAAGCCTGCTGATGAAAGGCCCCCTCGTTATTGACCGCTTTTGATGGACCGCCGCCTGTTTTGAAATGTAAATCTGCGCAGAGAGGAAATGCCGTGGCAGTGTCGCGGGGGAAAGAAAAGGGCACACCCCACACCCCCCACCACCCTCTCAGGAGATTAGCACCCCACCCCCACCCCCCCACCCCCCAGTCAGGAGGAGAAGAAGAAGAAGGAGAAGAAGAAGAAGAAGAAGAAGAAGAAGTAGGAGAAGAAGAAGAAGAAGAAGAAGAAGAAGAAGAAACACAGACGTGTCAAGTGGCTTGATGAATCCTGGGAAACAGAGAAGAAGAGGGAGAGCTAGAGCGAGAGCGAGAGCGAGAGCGAGAGCGAGAGCGAGAGGGAGAGGGAGAGCGAGGGGGAGTGGGGGGGGAACCTTTCCATATCTCTGTGTCTCAGATCATCCTCTCCCGGCCTTATTCTGTCACCGCCCCTCTTGATGGTTACCGTCAGAGGTGCGACTTTTTTGTAGTGTGTCTTGCTGCTGCGGTGGTGGTGGAGCTAACGCTCCCCTCTCCTCTGCATATTCACCAGCGGGGGGGTGGGGGGTGAGGCGGAGGTGGGGCGGGGGCGAGCGGGGGAAGAAAGGCTCTGCAGATGCCTCTGCGCTCTGCTGCTGCTGCTCCTGACACACCTTTGGGAAAATCCGAAACCACAGGACAAGGAGGGAGGGAACATTCCTCCAGGAATACTGGGAACGTGATCTGGGGGAAGAGAAGGGGAGAAGGGGGGATGAGAGGGAGAAGGCAAGGTATGTCTGTGTGTGACTGTGACACTGGGGTGGTGGTGCAGTAGTGACAGTCACCCTGAAGCCCCCAGGAACAGGAAAGAGGAAACAGGGGGAGAGGGAAACCAGAGGACAAGGAAAGGGAGACAGGGGTATAGGGCTCACATTGGATCATAAACCCAACCCAAGGATGGAGAAGTCGGAAATCAAGTCGGAAATCATGTGAATAAGGTGCTGGTGAGGGTAAAAAAACTGGTGGGAAAGAACTGTCCCCTATGTCACAAAGGGGTGGAGGTATCACCTGAACTTAGGGGCTGTCCTACGGTGTATGCATGAGGCCCAGGACTAGGGTATGGCACTTCATTTGAAGGGACGATGAAATAGAATAGTTAAATAACACCACAGCAGGAGGCCGTGGGAGCTGTGGTGGTGATACAATGTGGAGGACCTGAGCAGCAAACGAAGGGCCAGCTGTCACGTAATGACAGCCCTGCGAACGAGACCTCTGATTACCCCCCCCCCTCCCCATCTCCACTCCATGAGGGGCATTTGGAGGAGGAGGGGGGAGGACTGTCCCTCTCTCGTAGTCGCTTGCACCAACCCCCCCCCCCCCCCCCCCCCTTAACGGAGAGACGTCTCTAATTAGAGCTCAAAAATTCATGAGGACCCTCATTAATATTGAATATCTGTTGTGGGCTGTGACTTCAAAATAAGCACTTGCATATGCAGATGGAAGGTGAGAGAGGAGGGAGGGGAGGAGGGAAGAGAGTGAGGGAGGGAGGGAGGGAGGGAGGGAGTGCATCACATCACCAAAGTAAAGTGAAGTAAAGGGGGGAGGGGGTGTGAAGGAGGGGAGATGTGAGGGGTAGGAAGCGGGAAGCAGATGAAAGAAGGGAAGATGGAGTGAGAATGGAGAGGAGAGGAGAGGAGAGGGACCCCAGAGAGCTGTACCTGTGGAGAAGAGTTGTAATGTTGGAGAATCCTCTGGGGAGAATATGCATGGTCTTTAATGAGGAGGGCGGGGCGCCTCAGTCAGAAAGGAACAAAAACAGAACCTGCTCTTAATTCCTAGCTGAAATGAAAACACTTTCATCCAGGTAAGAAGAGGTAATGCTTTTCAAGTGTCTTCACTCCTTCCTCCAGCCCCCGCCTCCCCCCTGCACCCCCCCCCCCAAAAAAAATCTGGATACACTGCAGGCTTCAGTCGTTGCAAATATAGTCTGTAAAAATCAAATCCCAACAGCCATCATTTGCCTGTGAGATTATTTCAGTATTTTAGAAAAAGTATTTAACTTTTTCACACCTCAACTTGAACATGACGAAAAGAGATGGGAAAGGAGGAAACAGTACATGAGGGATCAGCAGAGATGAGCATCCGCTCTGGAAGATCAAAACGGACCTTCGTTGGTGAGGTAAAAAAAAAAAATGCAAACAAACAGACAAACAAACAAACAAACAAACAATCAAAACACTCATGCCATTGCCGTGTGAGAAATGCCTGAGCTTCCAATGTGCTGAAGCATTCTTGTGGGGAGCCTACGAGAGGTGGGGGGGGGGTGGTTCGCGCCAGCCCTAAGGCGCAAGAGGGAGCTCCGGTTTGTGGCCTGGCCTGGTTGGCAAGCTCTTGGTTTCGAAGCCTACGGCTGTTAAGAGTGGTGTTGATTTATGGGGCAACTCACCTGAAAGGGCCACTGGAGGCTCTGTGAGGTGTGTGTGTGTGTGTGTGTGTGTGTGTGTGTGTGTGTGTGTGTGTGTGTGTGTGTGTGTGTGTGTGTGCATGTCTGTGTGTGTGTGTGTGTGTGTGTGTGTGTGTGTGTCTGTGTGTGAGATGACTGTGGTTGGGCCAAGCAGACCTGAGAGCTTCCTCGGAGAAGCTGGGAGGTCCAGGAGAGGAGAGGAGAGGGCTTTGAAGGGTGTGGACCTGTCTCTGCAGTGAGATTTATAGGCTCCAGTGAGGATCACTCTCTGTCTCCTGTGCCAAGTTAAGCTGCTGCATAATTAAAACCTCAGTGGAATCCTTTTGATGTCGACAATGGCCTCTTAGACAAACCTTCACACACACACACACACACACACACACACACACACTTACATACATACACACACATACATACAGACACATGGACACACACAAACATACACACACATACTCATTCGGAGTCACTCACACACACTATGTAAACACATACACAATAGCTGTGAACATTTTCCCATATTTTTAGTTCTCATTCTCTTACTCTCTCTCTCTCTTGCTTTCTCTCTCTCTCTCCCTCACTCTCTCTCACACACACACAGACAGACACACACACACACACACACACACACACACACACTCACTCACAGGACAATTACTCACATTAAACGCCAACAGATGCTGTCTTGATTAAATTTGACCGCACAAACACAAATGGAGGCGAATGGGTCCGCGTTGAGGGTTCCCTGAGCATATGTTGTGCAGGTCGATGGGAGCCCAGTAAAGGGGAGAGGAAATGATACCGCCTGCTGTTGTTGTCATGCTGGGAATTCACAGTGGAAAATACCCACAAAGCCTTGGACTGCACAGGGCCACCAACCCCGACCCAGCCAGCTCAGCTCTGAGGATTGGCAGAGGCATCGGGACACGCAGAGAGGGAGGGAGGGAGCCTGTGTATTAGCAATCTACTCAGCATACAGGTCTTGACCTTAATATGTGAACACTAATATTGCCTAGGAGACGAGGAGGTGTAAATTAGACCAGCGTGGCTTAGCTATAATTAACTGTTTTTCTCTTGAGTGTTTTAAAAAAAAACTCTAATTTTACAGAGAAATGTGAGGCATAGTCGTATCTATGTGTCCATTTAAAAAAACGGAAACTGAGTATTAAACTGAGTATTCACAGCCGTCATCACGCCATAGACCTAATGTACTGTTCAGTGCATCAAAAGTGGTATGTCTTTTAATAGGATCACACGGGGAGTTGACATTCTGGGGCTCAGTCATTCTTTAGAGGGAAATGAAAGTCAACATCTGATCCTTTATCTGTTGTTGCCTATAGCCCAGGCGTGCTGGTGATATGCATCAATAAACTCATAAACAAACTGTAATTACTAACCCATTAGAGTCAAGGCCTTTCAAACACAGCCTCATAATCCATACTCAGGGGGGGGGCATGGAGCTCGATTCCCCATTTTCATAACTAGCTGAGCGAAAAAGTGGAATTAAATGACTTCTGATTTGTGATTGCAGGACATAACAAGGCTTGGAGCCACACAAAAATGAGTGAAAGCAAATTATATACTTGTTTTATGATTGCATGTTTTTCTGTTTTGAAGCATGCAATTAAAAATTAAGACAATGTATGATAACGGGGTGAGGAGGACATTTTCCTCAACAAGGAGCTTGGTCAATGAAACAAAGAGTGAAATCAGTATACAACAGCTAATCTGTGTAGAACCTTATTTTGATTGGAACTCACAGTCTGAAGAGCACAAGAATAAAGTTCCTTCAGAGTTCAGAGTGTTCCATCCGTGGAACGTCGCTAGACCATCAGAATCAGAATCCAAATGAATTCTATTTCTATGTCTGATATGGTCTAGACAGCCTCTTTGCAGTCTTGACCAGACATACTCAAAGCCATGCAAAGTCCTGAAGGATTTGAGACAAGGACCCAACCTTCATTCATTATACAAGACGAGTCTCACACAGGACTCAAGCACTAGCCCCCAGTATCTGCCCGGCTGCTCGGCCTTTGGAGAGAGACCATAGCTTTCCTTTGACATTTTGGATATTGATATTGCAGGGATTAGGTATATCCATCCCTCTCGATCCTTATGTATTCGTATAGACTTCTTCAAAGGTGCTGGTCAGGTCCTCTCACCTTGGTCACATACTGTACTGTCTTTGGCCCATCTCCTTCTCTTTCTTGCCTCCCTTTGGACAGACGGCATACGGTTATGATGTGATCCGGAGGGAGTTGAAATTCCGGGAGTGCAGCTCTCTCCAACCTAACCTTCAGCCGAGCTGTATGACTATGTGATCAAGCAGATCAAGCAAGACTTGTCCCTGCTCACTATCGTGACATTTTCCCAAACCTCAGGCAATCTCACCCACCTCTGATCCTCTGGATGTTTATTCAGGAGAGCCGTACAAGCAGGAGCCACTGACTTTGGCCACAGACAAATAAATCTCTCCCCACAATAGTGAGGGAACAACAAAATCATTGATTATTCATCATCATCATCATCATCGTGTTATTCATTATTTCTCTTTGTGACAGAACCAATCGATGACTATGAGTAGTAAAAGGTGCTCTGTAATGACATATTCATAGCGCAGAGACTTGACCTGTCACTCAAACCTGAATGAATCATCATCCTACACGGAACTGAACACAAGAAGTCACAAGAATGAAAAACAGCGGAATAGAACACTTTGTGCCAAAACAGAACACCTCACAAACTTTTCTCTGCTTCTCATTAAAAAACAACACAAAGGAAGTGATATATTCCTCTCTTCACTAGAGGGGGTATAGCACATCTGGGGTCGTCTGTGCAAAAAGAAAAAAACTCTGGTTGCTTGAGCGTGGTTCCTACATTAATTACAATACCTGGAAATATGTGTAGCCTCTAGAGCGCTAGCAGGTTCAGTGGCTAACACCGTTAGTGTTTGACCGGCACTGAGCTCCTCTAATGTGTCCACTGGGACACAAGCCTCTAATTAATCCTTAGATGCGGCCTTGCCAAGCCATCCCTAGGGAGGCATGAAGGAGAGCAGGGAATATCATCGCACTTAGCCACAGATTATACCCAACACCCAGTCTGGCAAGGATGTGGAGAGAGCTACTGTTACATAGTTACTGTCGACAACAGGAGGGAAAGCATGAGAAGGGGTTTTCTTTGGTCAATTGTTGTGGCGGTAGATGGTCACGAAAAATGCCTAAATCCAATGAATGATTATCATTATAACTTGTGGGAATGTGTTCCATAGCAGCACTGTCTGCTGTCTGTTATGCATGTTTGTCAATATTATTTGTTCAATGTAGGCCTTCCCGATTTCACCGGAATATGGTGATGACAGGAATCATCCAGTTAGGCATGCAGTCAAAATGTGGAATTTCACAATGTCAGAATGTCTTTGAAATTGACTAATCCCCTGTTCGCGTGCTCTCTGGTTTACTGTAGATGTGAAGTCATGCTCTTGGCGTCCATTTTGGAATAAGGAACACACAGGCACATAATGGTGTAGTAATAGCCCAATAGAAAACCCCTCTCTTCTGAACCATTTGTGCCAGTCTACTCTACCCCAAGCCAACTGGGCTCATGCCGGGTCCAGAGCTGAGTGAATCAATAACAGTCTGGCAGGGTTACTCACGCTTATCCTCATTCACAAACAATCTCTCAAATGGGGGGGTCATCACCTTGTGTTGTATTTGGCTCCATCGACAGCACCAGCCCCTAGCCTCAGCTGCTGCTCTGAATAGACACAGTGGCGTGTGTGAATGAGTGAGTGAGTGTGTGCATGCATGCATGCATTCGTGCGTGTGTGTGTGTGTGTGTGTGTGTGTGTGTGTGTGTGTGTGTATGTGTGTGTGTGTGTGTGTGTGTGTGTGTGTGTGTGCAAAAGAACGCTCACAGTCCCATACGGCTCTCTGTGTGTGTGTACGTATCTCCACGCTTTCATTATATTGTCATTTTCAATTATCAGCAACGATGGGCAGGAGAGGATGACTGACACATTCCTGTGAGCTGCTCTGATACAGCCTGGCCCTCCATCATGTCCTGGCAAGCCCAGGGTGTACAGGGTGCCAGACGGGAGAGAACCGTGGCCAAGAGTCTGGCCAAGGGGCTTCACTAATACTGCAGAAATAGGGGGAATCCCAAGCTTTCATCCTGGCTGAAAACAATAGCACCATGTTAACAGAACGTGATACACCTGGGAAGAGATGGGCTCATCCTATAATTGTGTGTAATTGTATGAAAAATGTCATAAAAAAAAAAACAATGATTCAAAAGAAGGGGGTGAGTACATTTTAATATCGGTGCGATATCCATTACAAATGTCAATTGCGAGTCAAAATTTGATGTAATTTAATCAAAGGAGAGGTATTCACGGCCAGAAATATGAGGCATTATAGAAAATGTGTCAGTGCAATTCAGTCTAAAACAAGTGAGGTGACAGAAAAGATATCACAATAAAATGTGGTTTTAGCAGCAAATTAGATCGTCGAGCAATGGTTATTCCACAATTTGCATTTTGTATGTAAGCAGTGAGCAGAGAGCCAAAAATACTTGGCAAAACCCCTCCACGGCAGTCTCTGAGGATTTAACAGTGCGAACAGACGAGTGCAAAAATGGCGAGAAAGACAATGAAAACAGAGAGAGAGAGAGAGAGAGAGAGAGAGAGAGAGAGAGAGAGAGAGAGAGAGAGAGAGAGAGAGAGAGAGAGAGAGAGAGAGAGAGAGAGAGAGAGAGAGAGAGAGAGAGAGAGAGAGAGAGAGAGAGAGAGAGAGAGAGAGAGAGAGAGAGAGGACGCGTTAATAAAAAGAAGCGAGTCCCTAAGCGCTGAGGCGATGGGCAGGATCCAGTCTTGTGGGACAGCCTGTTTCACAAGCCACTGGGATCCACATCAACCAGTTAGCAGTGGTTTTACAGGTTTGAGTCTGTGGTGAAAACCACTTTGTTGCCTAGGATGTAAATTATGTGTTCTTACAGAGCCATTGGGGTCTGTCACTAGACTTCCAAAACGTTGTTGTTTTTTCCCACCAGTCACAACTTTAAAGTTGGTTTTTGAACCACGCAGACTGGCGTTTTGAAAAGGCATAATACACAGTATGAGATCATTGTATCTCGGAGATCCCTTCAAACCTTTAAGTACAATAAATATTATTCGCAAGGGTGTCCCTTGATTTTGGGTGCAGTAATATGATACAGTATATATAATATATAATATTTCACAACATTAGGCATTCCATGAAGATATCAGGCTGTGAATGCTGTTGTCTCATTTGTTTATTTGATGACATTTATATCACATATATATATAGTACGGATCGTTAAACAGGATTGTAAATGTGAATCTAATCTGTTGAGGGAATGCAGATATCGTTGTCATTTCACACCACTTCACAAACCTACCTACATTCCCTGTAGAGAGACCAAAAACACACTCACACACACGCACACACACACACACACACACACACACACACACACACACACTGTTTGTGCCAACTCCCCCACAAAACCATATTTCTCAATGTTGCACAACATGCTCCGGTTAGGGGCCACTGGTTCTCAGAGAGAGAGAGGAAACCAGACACACCAGAATGCGTCGGACCACAGCCTTATCAGGAGTCTGCCATCTCTCTGGTCAGCAACCACAGAGGTGGGCCCATACACAGCCAGAGTGTTAACACACACACACACACACACACACACACGTACGCGCGCACACACACACACACACACACACACACACACACACACACACACACAGATGCACACACGCACACACGCACACACACACACACACACACACACACACACACACACACACACACACACACACACACACACACCCTGCTAGTCTGTATGGAGGGAGGGGATGGGTGAGTGAGATGCTGTGAGAATGTCTGGCTGGCAGGCTTGGCTCTATTCCAGTTACACTGTAAGAGCTCTTACTGAGAAGTATTCAACGTGTGCCACATTTCACCTACCTCTGACGCCATCCTTACTTCCATGTGTTTCTTGGAACCAGCTCAGGTCGGTGTCAAACGTCATGGAAGCAGATGAAAACAGAGATGCTGTTGTGGGAGATGGCATTGTTCTCTTGTGTATATCATGCACGTGTCCTGGATACTATGTTTAAGCACGTATTATTTTACCATTGTGGATGTACAGTATAATTACTCCATTCATAGAAATCCTGGCTAAGAATAATTGACTACAGTCTGAGTCCTGTGTAGAAGTCCTCTTGATACTCAAGCGAGAACGGCCATGGCAAAGATTATAACGGAATTGTCTCCCATCTTTTTCCATCTCAAAAACCCCTTAAGGCCAAACATGAAATATGGATGTTCTTTCTTTTTTTCCTCCATAATTTCTGTATTAAAGGGAGAGTGTCTTTGAGGCCAGGGCTGAACTGAAGGGGACTGGTCGCTCCTTAAACTAACTGGCTATAAACATCCTGACGCCAGCTAATTGTTGGTTGGTTTGAAGATCCCCCCTCCTCTTTTTTCTCTCATTCTTTCTCTCTCTCTCTCTCACTCTCTCTCTCTCACACACACACACACACACTCTCTCTCTCTCTCTCTCGCTCTCATTCAGAGGAAAGAAAAGCGCGAGAGGGAGAAGGGAGAGAATGAGAGAGAAAGAGAGAGAGAGATAGAGAGAATGAGAGAGAGAGACAGAGAGAGAGAGAGAGAGAGAGAGAGAAAGAGACGGCGGGAGAGAGAGAGAGAGAGAGAGAGAGAGAGAGAGAGAGAGGGAGACTGCAGGCAGTGGTGTGAGAAGGGGCGTATGGCACCCATTATCTTGTTTATTAAAAGCAAGTTTCTTTCCTCCCCTCCCTCCTCCTCCCCTCCCTCCCTCCTTCTCCCTTCTCCTCCCCATGCAGTCGACCACAGTTATTTCCAAGGGGCTCGCTGTGCCTACTTCACAGAGAGCTGCAGGGGTCACAGAAGTTTAAGCCAGAGGGGTGTCAATCGGCTATTTTGCTTCATCACCCACCTACAAGCCTTTCGAATTTCACTCTGACCCACAGAAAAAACAAAAACCATGTGTCTAGTAGCCACCGCAACCCTGACTTCACTCTGAGGGCCCCAGCCCTTAACCCAAGAGGGACTGGTCATGCCCTTCCAATGAGTCAAGGCATGTTGGACACGCTGTTCTAGAGAAACTGTTGGGTGTACCCTACACACTACAGACCCAACCCTACACACTACAGACCCAACCCTACACACTACAGACCCAACCCTACACACTACAGACCCAACTAAAACAGTATTTTGCTGTCTTTCACTTTGTCCTTTCTGGTACTGTTGCCGTTTGGAGTTCAAAAGTAATATATAATATAATAATATATGCAATTTAGCTGACGCTTTTATACAAAGTGACTTACATTGCAGTGAGCGCATACATGTTTCAGTATGGTCCCACCGAGAATCAAACCTACAACCTAAGCATTGTTAACACCATGCTCTACCAACTGAGCCACAGAAGAATTGTCATATCGAGATGCAGTACAGTCACTTTAGTGGATGTGTACAGTACTGTAAGCAGGCCAGCACAGTATAGCGAGAGCCCACATCTGGTTCAACACCAGAGGAGAAGACACCCTGCTCATGGTGGTCTTGTTAATCGATGGATTCATATACACATGCTACCCAAGCAGGTATTGGCCGTTGCTGTAAATTCAGTTCTTTCTTTTCGTGCTGAAAGACATTTCTGAAAGACACGATATCTCATCCATCTTTGAATAAAATCGCTTCAGACAATGTGCACCGTATTAGTTAGCGCCGCATCTAATATTGCAGCATATGAGAGATAAAGCCTGTCAGATTCAGCATTACGTTTCCGACATGACAAGTACATCAGATATAACACGGCTCCTCAGATATAGTATGGCATTTCACATGACGACTGTCATTCTTGTCCAGGAATCGCTTTCAGCGAACACAGTATACAGTGTAGTCTTGACTCACACGCACAGGCACACACGCACACACACGCACACCTCCATGCACACACGCTCATTCACACACACGTGGCCACACGCAGGTACGCACGCACGCGCACACACACACACGCGCACACACACACACACACACACACACACAGACAAACACACACAGACAAACACAAATCGGAGGACGGGCTCATTGTAATGCATGGACTGAACATGTATTTGAGACCTCTCCTCATTCCATTCCATGCATTACAGTGAGCCTGTCCTCCAATATCTACCTCCACCAGCCTCCCCTGGGTCACATGCTGTAGCTGCACTCAATCAGACCATGAATTGTGTTATGAATCAGAGCACTATCTTCACAATCGTCCTATAGAGCAGGCTGAGACTGGGTGGTCTAAGTTGTTCTGACATTTATTTTTGTATTTATTTTATTTTTGTACAGTTTGGTTGTACGTTGCCAGTGGTCCGTGATTGAGTTTTGGATTGCTATCCTTCCTTTTAAGTGCTTAAATCTTTCACAATTTTACATACGACCACAATGGTCAGTTAATGTCCCACAATGGTATGATAAGATAACATAGATTTTATTGTCCTGAAGGAAATGTTTCATGGACACATATAGTACAGTGTGAACTGTTAGAACACAATACAACAACAATTAACAACTGCACACTGCCCATCATACAACACAGCATAGTTCGAAAACCAATAACCCTGGCCAGTTGGTCCCAGCCCAGGGCTCCACTGTAGGTCCAAATGTCCATGTCAGAGAGCTAGCACTAACTTAGAATTGACCTTACCCATAGACACAGATCTAGGACCAGCCTATCCTTTTTAAATTATAATCCTGACCAATAGAGGATACAATACCACAACTGATAATAGATCAGTGCCCCAGCACTTCAGTACCAGAGCTCTGTTTGTATGTCCTGTTCTGTGATCCCATCTAATTGGTCGTCATTACATCCCACATTACCCTATCAGGGTGCAGCCAGAGGGGGAACCAGACCATGGTGGCGAATGGCACGCTTTGGTAAATCTGAATTACACAACTCTGCGGCCATGACTAATATTGTTGTAGTCGATAACTGCTAATGTAAGCAATGGAACAGATGCCCATGGTGAAATAACAACAAATATTGTCCAGTTACCCTTCTCGCTAGGCTGACTTGGACCAGTCAGCGGGAGGCGTTCGATAGGTCAAGCACACATGGGTGTTTTGTGGTGTGGTGAGTTGTGTTTTGTTGTGTTATTTTTGCTAGCTCAATGGAGGCATTCACCAGATCTACCTCACAAAATGTTTTGTTGTACTTGTGTGTGTGTGTGTGTGTGTGTGTGTGTGTGTGTGTGTGTGTGTGTGTGTGTGTGTGTGTGTGTGTGTGGGTGTGTGTGTGTGTGTGTGTGTGTGTGAGTGTGCGTGACGTGCCTGCGTGCGTGCCTGTGTGCGTGCGTGCGTGTGTGTGTGTGTGTGTGTATCTGCAGTGTGGTTTGATTAAGGCTATTGTTTATCAAACCAGCTACCACAGGATTCAAGTTTAACAGAAATCCAGTATGGTAATAAACGGCAATCAACTGAACAAACAAATATGTGTTATGTAAGTAAACGTACTTTACTGTATCAACAAAAAGAGCTTGAGAATAGAATAAGAAAAACACAAAAACAACAAATAGATTGCTTCCATAACTTGTATGACTCAATAGTTTAATTGTTTGTTTCTGTTCCAAGAGCCAGTACATGTTATTAATTAGTGTGCCCTCTAGGAAGGAAAAAAAGAAAGAAAATATTTTCAGCATAAACACAAACACTTCTACTAGGACAAACACGAACAAATCTGCACCTCTCAGTCCGCTCTAGGAAATGAAACATATGCCCCTCTCACTCATGAATAGCTGCATCTTTGAGCAATTTTGTTCTGGTCAGGCTCGGGATTCCCTCGCCACAGACGAATCCAATTTACAGCATTTTTTATGGGAGCCCAGCTCCCTGCCACCGCATGCTGTCTCCAGTGGAGGCTGGAGCTGAGTCTGGAGCTGAGTCTGGGTCTGGGGCTGGGGCTGGGGCTGGGGCTGGGGCTGGGGCTGGGGCTGGGGCTGGGGCTGAGGTCTGAGGCTGGCCTGGAGATGAAGCTAAGGCTGAGGCTATGGAGCCCATTGGGCCGGATGTGGCGCAGGAGGTAGAGCAGGTAGAGCAGGCGTCTAATGATCGCAAGGTCGGCAGATCGACAGTTCGAACCCCGGCTGGCCACATGTCAAGGTGTCCTTGGGCAAGACAATTAACCCCAAATAGCTCCCAATGAGCGAGCCAGTGCCTTGCATGGTAGCTTGCCGCCATTGGTGTGTGAATGTGTGTGTGAATGGGTGAATGAGAGGTCATTGTAAAGCGCTTTGGAATAAGGCGCTATATAAGTTAGTCCATTTCCCATTCTGAGGCTGGGGTTGGGCCTTGACCCGTAGCCTTAACCCGTGTGCTGAGCGTCAGGACTTTTGATTGAAGCACACCACACTTGAGAACATCAGCGCCTTGTATCCATTGAAATAATAAGCTGACCCAGAGTGCTGGTTCCCTTTGAGCACTGGCCAAGCCATCTGAATCCACTCTGCCCAAATGAGGGCTTATTTTTCAAAGCGTCTCTCTCATGTGCGCTGGTCGACCCTACACCCGTGCTTATGTGTGTCGGAGTGTGTGTGTGTGTGTGTGTGTCAGAGTGTGTGTGTGTGTGTGTGTGTGTGTGTGTGTGTGTGTGTGTGTGCGTGTGTGCGTGTATGCGCGTGTGTGTGTGTGTGTGTGTGTGTGTGTGTGTTTGTGAGTGAGTGAGAGAACGTGAGGGAGAGAGGAGCAGGGCCATTTTGGAGATGTGTTGATCACTACCATAGATAAGCAGTTTGTTTGGTGAGTCAGACGTTCCTAAGAAGTGAAATATTCACATTTCTTCAGGGCTAGAGTCTTCTTGAATTTGCTTTCTTTCCTTTGTGGAAATAAATTGATACTTTGCGACTTTGAAAACTCCTAGAACCAAAATTAAGAATCTAAACAGCTCTTATCATGTTTATAAACACATTTCTATCAGAGTATCCAGGATTTGCTGCCCAGAGGATAACATGAGACACTCCAGTACAAACCTATGACCAGCCTGAGGTGAGGTTCCAGAATATGATCCATTCACCACAGACGCCGTCCTCTATCCTCTCTCTCCGGTATTTCTCTCGTCTCTTTCCTCCTCTGACAAGGCTTTACTACATCTGACATGTGTTTGAATTCTAAAGGCCAAGTTGAATTTCCCCTCTTTTTCCACGCTCCGTCTATCCATTAGTTTTTTCATTGCCTCTCATTCCTGATTAGGACTGTCATTTAACCGTCATCGCCCCGCAATGCCTGTGTGCCGCATCCGCCTATAGTAGAATACAGTAGCTCATTATTAGAATACATGAATGTAAATGAATGAGCTGTGTCAAAGAACATGCCTAGCCTACAGCCCATGACTGGCAAGTCGGAGAGGGAGGAGGGGTGTGAGTGAGTGTGCAGAGAGAGGGGTAAATATGTCCATCACTGGACACTTCCACCTAACATGAGAAGAGGGGAGACAGAGAGAGGAGAGAAGGAGAGAGAGAGAGAAAAAGGAAAGGGAGAGGGGATGGGTGGGGGGGGGGGGGGGGGGGGGAGAAGACGTCACTATGCAATCTGCTCCCTCAGCAAAGCCTCTCTGATGTGGTCTGGCACCTAGTTCACAAAGCCAACCAGATCCACACATTGCATTCATATATCTCTGGAAAGGAGGGAGGGAAAAGAAGGGAGGGAGGGGAGGAGAGAAGAAAGAGAAGAGCGTGTCTTTTGTGTTTACTCACACCGAGAGCCTGCCAGAAACTTTCAGACCACATATTGCTGACCCAGTCACATGTAAGAGATTGATGATAGGCCTGATAAACTAAAATAAACCAATCTGCCAGTCATTCACACACACACACACACACACACACACACACACACACACACACACACATGGACGCTCCCTTCTCTCTTCTACACGTCTCTGGGGCTCCGACCCTCTCTCTGTCCAGTCCATCACTAGCAGCCTGCTGCCCTCTCTGGTTAACAGCTTGGCTCTGGTCATGAGTGTTGTTTAGATTAGAGCAGAGACAGATGTATACTGTACGGTAGACTGTAGGTAGTGTGGCCAACTCTGTTTGAGATTTAGAATGTTCATGTTGGCAGTAGAAGTTCCATGGCAGTTGCAATTAGAATGCAGAGTGGAATTGTGCTGTTATTGAACATTCAGTGGCAAGGTGAAGGACATCTTTGCCCATCTCTGTTTTTCTATAGCACTGGATTAGAGGATTGAAGACTGTGATAGTGTGTGTCCAATCTGTAGGGATTCCTTTATCTTCTTTACTCAAAGGGGGATGGGTGGGTTGGACAAAATTATAACTAATTTAATACATTTTTAGCAAAGGTTAACTGCTATGGTAATTTGAATTGCATTTGAATCATCATAGCTTGGACCAATTATAGTCTATAGCAGTCAAAACTGTATATTCTTAATACTGTTATAATAACCCCCCCAGCCCCCCCCAAAAAATGTTA
>NC_137674.1:60324053-60336553 GCF_963989245.1 Nansenia antarctica | reverse complement strand
CATCCAGCAACACACTGTACAGTATCTCCTTGAGGGTGTGTCTCGTCGCACTGTAGAGAGGCAAAAGATCACATGAATAACCATTATTCAAATCAATTCAAATTAGGGAGGGCACTCAAAGTAATCGGCTAATATCCTACAAAAAATCAATTCCACTCCCATTTGGACACAATTGAATGCGTCTGAAGAGGGCAATTATTAAACACACAGATCAGATCCATAATTGGCGAGATTGTCACCAGGGCTAATGCACTTCCACTGAGCGGCAGCCGCTAAGCGCAGGGGTATACTGTAGGCTGGGGTATAGAAGGCTAGGGGAAAGGCTGGGGGTGCCAGAGGGCTTTGGCCACCTGGGGACTCTGCCCAGCAGGCCCTGGTACCCCCCCCCCCAAGCCTTGTCCGCCCCTCCCCCCTCCCCCTCTGTTCCCCCAGAGACTGCCTTGCCGTCGGTCCTGACACACCGGAGGGATGACCCTGGGAATCTCATTATGCATATAACCAAAGTGTGCCCCCCCCACTCAACCACCAACCCCTACCTCCAACCCTCCAACCTCCCCAACATTTGCATACAGAAGACAGACCAAATAAGGTAATAAATCAGCGGCCTATATTCAAATGGCTTTGCAGGGAGATTGAAACCCCCTGTATACTCCCCAAGTCAATTCTCCCCATGCCTGGCTGAGAGATATCCATTCTCATCAGCGGACACAGCCACTATGACCACCGGACATCTCTCTCTATATATATATATGTATGTATCGTGCATGTACATGACATGGTCTGGTGAAAAGGTCCACATGTCGGTAATTGTCAATTTAAAAAATCAGTTTTACGTTTATTTTCTTCATATTACGAAAGTGTTGAAGAGCCCACTCAATATAACAAACAACAGTTTTAGGATCACTAAATACTCAAATGATATAATAAAAAATGTGTGAATTGGATTCACTATATCATCTGCCATCCTTTTTTGTACTAGGTGAGTTAGTGATACATGGCTTGTAAACAAACTTACGTTTTAGGACGTGTTCAAAGGCAAAGACTGTGTGACTGATGTGTAGTTATGTGTTTTCTTGTTAACTGCTAGCTAGCTACTAACGCAATGGTGTGTGTGTGTGTGTGTGTGTGTGTGTGTGTGTGTGTGTGTGTGTGTGTGTGTGTGTGTGTATATATATATATATACCTCATTGCATCGCCCAGGGACGAGCGAGCCACCTCAATATATCAATATACATATGCTTATATCTCATATGCCTTGGGCAAACTAACTGCCTTGGTTATCAGGCTGGGCTTTCATAGTAGCCGAAGGTCATGGCTCATGCTGGGGGAAAGGTACCATTTGAATATTGCACTTAATGCAGGAGCTTTGGACACTGCCTCCACCCACAACCAATTCACTTGGCCTCATCAATTATGGAATTTCCATGGACATGGAAATCAAAGTCATTTCCTCAAACAGGACAACAACAAAGGGGTTTCAATCTTGGAGCAGAACCTGTGATTTACATTTTGATACGGGACACTACATGTTACTTGTATTTACCACATTGTCGTGTGTGAGTCAGTGAGGTCTGAGCATATTGTCTATATGATTAGAATTTAGGAAGAAAAGAAAAAGAAATGTCCTGGTTTGGGTATGCTTAAATAGGGCACAGTCAGACGGAATAATGAAATCAGATCTAAAACAGAATAAGACGTGTGTTAGCAGACTGACAGTCTAGGACCAGGACTATGATCGCATTATGATCTGACGGGAAATGAATTCCACTTAACAAGATCCTTGTTTTACTTCCATTGCATTATTCTTTAATAAAAGGGGAGGGAAAGAAAAGAACGCATTTTAAGATACATGCAAATAGTGATCCATCAATCAATTTGTTGGTCCCAAAACTACCATCAAAGGGGCAGAGGCTGTGAAGTATGCAATTCCCCATCAACAAATGGAGGGATTGAAACCCAAATCCTTCAAGCTTAATTAATGGGAAGTCTGCCACCATTACTTGGTTTGTTTAACGCGCCTCACACAGAGGGCAAGTTGTCCTTTTTTGAATCACTGCACAGGATTTCACTTGTTCGACATCACTGAACTGCTTTTCATGCAAAACACAATCAATCTCATTTTTAATCCTCTCCTCTCGTGAGTCGACATGTCATTATTTTGATCCCCTACGTACAATGGCTTCACATCTATCTAAGGTGGGTACACTATTTGTAATTATCACAAAGAGCGGAATCATATTTTGTAAAATAACCACTGAAGTTATCTCAAGCAAACACTGCAATGATGATTCAGAGTGAATTAATCTATTCTGTTATGACCAATAATGTTGCAGTTCTTCTACTCTTCTTCCATTGTGTAGAGAAGCTAAATTCCGCTTGGAGGTTATTTATTTTCCCTCCAAAAAAGCGTCTTGCATCAACGTCTTGGTTTTTTGAAGATAGCCAATTACATCTGAGTAAACAGTGATGTGATTAAAATTCCTATTTTGTGGGTTTCATTGTCAAAATGTAGTAATGGCTATAAAACAGCAAAGTTTGTTCAAAATGTCAAACTAGTACTTTTCAGACAGACAAAATGGATATGAGTCAGTGTAAATAAAACTTGATTAAAATTCCCCCGGTGTAAACTCAATTGTGAAATTCTCCAAAATATGGGAAACTTTTCTGCCTCTTGAGCTAATAACCGGTGACAGTGAGAGGCTTAAACAAAAGATCAGTCAAGCGTTCATTTGAATATTCAAATCCCTTTTAATAAAACCCGGCTTGATTCATTTCCCAGAGAATTCGTCAGAAACATCAGTTTTGCATTGAGAGAGGATCATTAGAATTTTAGAGAGACTCTGTTGCAGTCGGAGAGAACAGGCTCCTGAGCTCACAGTAATTTCAGTACAATGGTATTCACCTCCCATAGAAGACATCTGCACATTCCAGTCATATTCAAAGTGCTGTCCATGTTCAAGAAAGAGAATAGTTGTTTTTATCTTATCTCTCTTTCAAGATGCAAGAGATAAGATGCTGCTGTATACACACACACACACACACACACACACACACACACACACACGTACACGTACACGGACACACACACGCACACGCGCACACACCCATGCACACACACAAACATGCATGCACACACACACACATGCACACATACAAACACGCACACATTTACACACAGACAGACACATACACTCGCACACAAGAGGATTAATCAACACAGTGCTTTGGTTGGCTTTTTGGCATTGCACAACTTAGTTGTTATGTAGGATGCAGAGGCAGGGATCCAAACCATTGTGCAACAAACACTGTAGTACTCACTGTAGTAAACACTCTGAATTTGGGAGGGTTATAAAATGTATCATAATCAATTGACATGCACATCACTGATCCACAGTCTGACTTATAACAGAAATCCTTATACTCTATAACTATAACACATAGTTGAGTAACTCCTCAGTAACTTCAGTTACAGTTATGAAATGATAGAGATACTGAGCGGATACCACATTAGATAAATGTTCACACATCCTAAATCGACGAGTCCATACATACAACAGAATTGTTCCCTCTTATTTTGCATGGTGCAAACAGTATTACACTACCTCTGACTCCACTGTTTCCAAGGTCTCAGCACTCATAAACTAAGTGATTTATTCCAACTTTCCGAATCAGAATTCTGCTATCTAATTATTTCAGGGGGGCAGCATATTCCTCTCCTCCGTGAGTTATGGAGAGCCTTCTTTATGAGTGAAGTTGATGGAATATCACACGAAGAGCTCATCATAAATCCACCATAATGCAAACGTTTGAAGAATCTCTCAAAATAAAAATGCAAATGTGATTAAGAATGGGTTAGCCTGTGCTGATATGGCATCTCGTATCATCTAAAGAGATGCAGAGCCCCTTATGGAAAGGTGCTGCGCAGTTAAAGGTACTCAAATAAATAAATAACACTAGGTGCTTGTATGGCAATATCTCCTTTACTGCGACACACACACACACACACACACACACACGCACGCACACATGCACGCTCACACACACATACACACACACACACGCGCAGAGAGAGAGAGAGAGAAGGAGAGAGAGAGAGAGAGAGAGAGAGAGAGAGAGAGAGAGAGAGAGAGAGAGAGAGGAGAGAGAGAGAGAGAGAGAGCACATTCTCATGAAAATGAAAGTGTCCCCAACATTTTAATCTCCAACCTCCATGGCCATAATGAGAAGGCATAAAGTTTTAGGAGGCTGAATGAAGTGGAGGCTCACAGATGCAAATGGAGGTGGTGGAAAATGGCGGAGGTACAATGCAGAGGCTTGTTAGTGAGTGAGAGGCGAACAGTGGGGACGATCGCGACACCTCGTCACTTGGCTTTTATCTCTCATCACCGGCAGAAGAAAAATCACTGTGAATCTTCGACATCCGTCTGCATTAACATAACAAAGCCTCAGAGAGAGGGAGAGACAGAGAACGAGAAAGAGAGAGAGAGAGAGAGAGAGAGAGAGAGAGAGAGAGAGACACCAGATCAACCGTCCTTCTCACATCTCCCCAAAGTCCCAGTGACACACACACACACACACACACACACACACACACACACACACAGACACACACACACACACACAAGGATGCCTACACACACACTGGATGATATTCAAAATCCCATACACCCACACACATGCACGCACACACACACACACACACACACACACACACACACACACAGACAAACACACACTTTCAGAACAGCTGTCTTGCAGACACCTAAAGCTCCCCGTAACGCAAGCAGCACCTCATAGGGTTATGGTTTGTGTCAGCACAATAGATTGAGAGCATTTGAGACAGAAGTCTTTCTTGAAAAGCAGAAAGAAAGAAGGTAAAAATGTGAGGTAACCCTCCCCCATACATACAAAGCTCATCTGGTTGGAAAGAGAAGGGGATGAAAGACATTATGCATATGAAAATGTCCTGAAAGAGGTGTGATTTATGTATGCATTAGATGCAGATTCCATTACGGGCCAGTGGGCTCAAGTGAGATTTCTCCTGGAACAGTGAGACGACCTGATCAAACCCACTCTCATTACTGTCCGTACCGGCACAGGGATGGAGGGATGGAGGGAGGGGATGGAGGGAGGAAAGAAAGAGGCATATTTACAACCTGGACACAAACCTCACCCACAGGGAGAGAGTAAATTGCAATCTGCCCTCCAAGACCATGGTGGATCATAGACAAGCGTTCACCAAACAGAAGAGTGGGAGAGAGGGAAATAGATAGATAGGGAGAGAGAGAGAGAAAGAGAGAGAGATTGCGAGAGGGAGAGGGAGACAGAGTGAGTGTGTGTGTGTGTGTGTGTGTGTGTGTGTGTGTCTGTCTGTCTGTCTGTCTGTCTGTCTGTCTGTCTGTCTCTGTCTGTCGTTCAAGCTGTGTTTCTATGCAGGTCTTTGAGCATTTGAACACGTCTGTTTTAATGTGCCCTGTTTGTGTGTGCATTTATGCCCCTACACATGTGTGCATATGTCCACCATACACCTCTGCGTGAATATATGCGCGTACACGCAGGTTCAGGGGCTTGTTTGGCTTGATAATCACGTGCCTGGCGAGATAAGAAAAAGTGTTTTGTAAAAGAAAACATCCCCAGCAGTCCTCCATGTTGGCTGACCCTGCCGCTGTAGCCCCTGTGATTGAGGTCACAGCCGAGATTCCTCTCTGGCCAGCTAATGTGATTGCATCGGAGCAATCCCCTTAAACGGCATCAGCTCTGATCTGCATAGTAATTGGCTTGACTCTCCTTGGACGTGACCTTGGTGGGGAGGTGGGGGAAGGGGGGGCGGGGGGGGGCTCTGTCACTCCTGTACCAATGGCAATCACACCAGGAGACCAAGACAGACACCCGTGCTGGGTAGAGCTTGGATACACACACTGTCGTCCGTACCAATGGCTCCTGAAGCAGACAAACAGGCCCAGTCAATAGGACCGTTTTTTCTCTGAATTGGTTGTGTTGTTTATACATGTAAAAGACAATGCTTGGGTTATAGCCTAGCATGTAATACACTGTGCATACGTGGGTGGGAGAGGCACCATGGACTCCATTCAACACATTCCTTTCAAGTTAAAACGTCGAAATGTAATTTTGGACATATGATGTTGAGAAGAGAAATGATGCTGAGTCACCATTACTGGCTAATACCACTGAAATCGAGACAATTTCTTTTTTAAATACTGAGCAAAAACTGTGGTGGAAAGTGCTAAATGTAGCTTTAATGCTGTTTTAGAATTAATCCTGGTTCATAATCGATACTAATTAATGTATATCTTCTTTGAGAGGGTTAAAAGAAATAGGGTAAAGTTCACCCCGCGAACAATTACATCTCTCCCTTAACCTTCTCTCTTTGTCCTCCCAGCATCAGCACCATTTGTCTAGGATCTTAAAGAAAGACCAAAAAGCAGATGTATATTTTATTAATGTGCGTCTCTAGTTGATCTGCCTTTGTGGGGCTTGTGTATACAGTACAATCGTATCCCCATCTCAAAGCGAAGGCGCATTTCTTCTCGTGTCCCCTGATGTCAATGACAAGGTAAGCTGTGGCTTTGGCTGGGTTTGATATGCATTTCAAACAGGAAACTTCACAACTCTGGAAGCTCATTTGCAATGGAGATTCCTTTTTTTTTCTTTCTTTTTTTTATTATTATTATCATTCTCTGCTTTGGAAAGCAAAACAGAGTGTCAAGCGAGTGACAAGTTTGTTTTCTTATAATGATTTCTGCAAACTTGAGGTCTGTTCTGTTTTGTTCCTCCGACAGTTTGACCTAGTTGGAGTGCGAATGCGTCCCCTCTCCCTCTTCTCTCTCACTCTCATGCATTGTTTAAGCTGTGGGCCTGGATCAGGCTCAGGCTCAATCACTAGTCAGATAGAGTCACTAATATGAGCGTTTCTAATAGAAATGGAAGACTATCAAACCCTGGAAAGTGTGGAATATGAGTCAAATCCATTAGTGACAGAACAGTAAGTGCTCTAAGTGTGCTTGTCCATGTATAGAATCCCCTTCAATTCGGAGATACTCTCTTAATTTCCTCGACTCTACGCCGTGATTGATAACATATTCACTTTGAGGAAGTATTGTCCCGGGTGAGGTAATTGCTGAAGATTACCATAAAAGCTCTGAAATGGTTGAAACAATTAACTCAAATGAAACCAATTATCATACAGTAGGAGTTTGATTCGATATGAGGTGGGCCTAAGGGCTTTAGTCACGCATGTCAATATGACTTCAACATGAAACTGTTATCCTGGCCCCACAAGTTATTGAAGCCTTTTTTAATTCTTTTTTTTTTGGACACAGCAGCATTATATTATTCATTTGACACATCACCATTGAAAGGAGCCTGATGTCTCAGAGAAAAGTTTGGGAGGCATCGTCAAATGGTTGAGGGGAGAGAGACAGAGGCCCAGAGGATTTGAATGGAGCGCACCCAGCCAGCGATATTCAAAAAGCGGAGGAATGCTTTGTTAAAGAGAGCGAGAGGCATCCCTTGGGCTGTGAATAAGCCAGAAGCTCTGATGGCTTTTTCTCACTAAATCAGCTACCCCCCCCCCCCCCCCCCCCCCCTCACCCTCACCCCCTCATCCCCTTCTCTCTCTCTCTCTCTCTCCCTCCCTCCCTCTCTCCCTCAGAGCATTCAAGGCGTAATTGTGCCACAGGGTTTTAGGTGGCGGTGGCGTGACATATCTGTCACCTGGGGAAATGTGCCACCTCTCTCTCTCCCTCTCTCTCTCTTCCTGCTGTTTGTTTGTTGACTTTTTGTCAGAGCACTAGATGGTTCTTAAACTTTCTCCCTCTGTAAAGTTTTATGACCCTGAACATGGAGTGTGGCAGCCACATGTGTGTCCCACGGCTGGGGTGACATTCCACAAGCCCAGTGTGTTTTAAAGTTGTGCAAATACCGTGCACTGTCACACTGTTGTGAATGGAAGCGTATCTCTACAGTTTGATTTTGTGTTAATGAACTTAGTTATTGTCTTTTTATAAAAGTATATGTTATTGAAGACCTGGATAGGTGTTGGTATCATTTGTGATATGGATGAACAATGTTGAGTCTGAGTAGTGAAGGAATTATCAGCTACACATCATCATACAAGTCAGGAAGTGAGGCTCTTACAATGGATAGATCTCTCTCTCTCCCTCTCTCTCTCTCTCTCTCTCTCTCTCTCTCTCTCTCTCTCTCTCTCTCTCTCTCTCTCTGTGTTCTTATTTTAATACCCAATCAAACATTCTGTTGGCATTGAAATATTACATTTGACAACTCCAAGAAAGAGTTACTGGAGTATAGCCTTTTATTTTTGGTGACCTAATTGTATCCTCCCCATGGTTGCTTCGTGTGCGGTATCTCACTCACAGCTTCATTTCTACATTGAAATTATTCATCACCACCCGGATTTATTTCTTCCTTTTCTTCAGTTTTGATACCTTTGGTGTGCTCTGTAGGGGATTGAGGAGAGGGAAAAAAGTGCCTCTTTGTTTTTTTACAAGCTATTGTTGAAACACCTTAACTCTCTCGTGTACAAGAGAAACAGCACCGATAGACGGGGCTGCCCTATTTAGAAACACATTAAAAGAAACTCACAGGGAGGTAGTGTTAAATGATGATTGTCTATGACATTTTAAGAATTGATTAAAGAAAGATAAGTTTCAAAACTGTATGGCGTGTATGTCTTCCCCTGAAAACAATGAACTTGGCAAGCCTCTCTAAGAAATGATCATATATAACATAGACAAAAGTCAAACATTCTATTTTTCTCTATTATTCTGTAATAAATGTTGCACAAACAATGCTTACAGTACTTGCATACACTTATATGCCTTCTCAGCTCAACATGATAACAGAACATGCTATAGAACAATATATAATTTAAAGTATCCAGAACTTTATAAACCCTGTAAGATAGAATCAGTCATACTTTTGTTGAGTGTTTATTAATTCAGATGTTATTCAGCTCCCAGTATGATGATACATTTTATATCTGGAATGTGAGAGCACATAGACACATTTACAGACAGACAGACAGATAGACAGAAAGACGCATAGAGAGAAAGAGAGAGAGAGAGAGATCTGCTGCCACCCTCTTAAGTGCATCTAAACAGAAGTTATAAAGGGAAAACCACAGAGATAACCTTTGACTCTGGCACAGGTGGAGCTGAGTGTTGCTGTGAATATTGACGATGCTGTCCAACTGCCTCTTAACATATCTGGAGAAAAAACGGTATTCACCTGTGTGTTTTTTCCTCTCTCTTAGTCTGTGAGAAAGAAGTGAAGAATGTGTGCTCCAACTCTCCAGAGGAGAGAGTCAGACAGACAGACAGGTAAAGGGAAAGAGAGAGGGGATTCTGGTATGTGTAATGAGTTTCAGGGAGAGAGAGAGAGACACACACACACAGACAGACAGACATAGAGAGAGAGAGACAGTCAGACAGACAGACAGACAGACAGACAGACCTACAGCCAAGAAGAAAAAAGAGAGGGGAGTTTGGTATGCATGCAGAGTTTCAGAGAGGGAGAGAGAGAGAGACAGAGACAGAGAGATTGAGAGTGAGAGAGACAGTCAGAGAGAAAGAGAGAAAGAGACACAGAGAGAAAGAGATACAGAGAGAGAGACAGATAGGCAGAAAGACAGAAAAAAAAGGGAAAAAAAGAAAAAAGGAGAGGGGAGTCTGGTATGTAATGCAGAGTTTCAGAGACAGAGAGAGAGACATGCCGACAGAGAGTCCTCTAGATCAACAGACATATCCTCAGATACACAGACAGACAGACAGACAGACAGACAGACAGACAGACAGACATGCAGACAGACAGACACAGGAGTGAAGTCATTCCTACACCGCGGTGCGTTAGCCTGCTGAAGGTTCCCAGCATGTGTGTATCACGACGCTGTGCCCTGTAGGGATGAGCACAAGCGCCCCCTCCGACGCCCCTGACAACAGCTGCCGTGCGCTGGGAGGCGCCTGTACCCCCGCTGATCAAATCTTGTCCGTCACATTTCTCCTAATTAACGGGCATCTGCTTCCCCCCGGTTCCTTACACGGGGTACACACTCCGTCTCTCTGGTTCTACTCATCTGATCATCCTGACCTCTGACCCCTACCAGCACGCTCGCCCCCACACTCCGCTGTAGCAGCAGCAGCAGCAGCAGCCCAGCGACCACAGGAAAGGGAATCCAGATACTCATGTGTGCGTGTGTGTGTGCGTGTGTGTGTGTGTATGTGTGCCTGTGTGCGTGTGTGCATGCATGCGTGTGTGCTAGGTGTGTGCATGTGTGTGTGTGTGCACGCACATGCGTGTGTATAAAGAAGACAATCTTATATGGGAGACATGGGAGACATGGGAGACACCATGAGACATGATGCCACAAAACACCAGCCGGTCACTTGCTCTTCTGGGAAATGGACAGTTTAGTATTATGACCCAGTGATGCTTTTGATAGATCACTATCTATTAGCATACTGCAATAACTTCCTTCACTACTCAGACTCAACTAGTGAGAATTCCGATACTTGGACAAAATCAATGTATTGGTCCTCTTGATTCTTGAGACTTTATTTTGGGTCTTATTGTTATTAAAATGAGGTTTGAATAAAACGTTACTGGATATACCATAGCACAGCTACAGTGTGCGTGTCTGTGAGTGATTGTCTGTATGCGCTGTAGTGCAGTGGAAGGAGCAGGTTGTATGTGGTGATAAGGGGAAGGGGGAGGTGTGCGTTAGTAAGTATTCCTTCATTCACAACAAGATCACCTGAACTAGCACCAGCTGGCGATGTGAAAGGTGTGCTCTAATTTAAAAAGGCATCTCATTAAAATCGGAATATACCACATTTAATGTTAATGCTACGTTTGAAGAATAAAACAGCTTTCACTCATGAGGCAAATTAATGGCCATTTTTCTTTTTAATCAACTGCTCAACGTTGATGCGACTGAATAATCTTTTCTGAATATATTTATATAGGTTCTGTCGTTGATATTCAACCTTGATTTGTTTGTCTTTCTGTTTAGTGGAGTGGGACTTAAAACTAAAATATTTTTTTGGGTTTGTTTGTTTGTTTGTTACCATTGTTTAAGACCCATTTCCCATTTGCGTTGAGAAATATACTTAAGACCAGTGTTTATTCATTTGCAGAGATTGCTCCACTGCCAAAGAAAGAGAAGACTTGATGGAAGCTCAGATTCATTAAAACTTAATTAATATGCATCATTATGTAAATGAGGGTGCAGTTAATGAGTTTTTAAAAGAAGCATTCCTTAATTAGTTCACTTTTAATGGCATCATCATTTATCTTTTTCTTCTTTGAAGCAGAATGATGCGGTGGATGCAGACAGTCCTAAAATGCTAATCTATGTTTTATCATCTTATTTTTCTGATTTCTGTATGATTGCGACGACATCTCCAATCGTGTCCCTAATGAGGGATGTTTATATGTTTTAATGTCAGTTATTTCAATTTAAAGCAACTGTAAAAAAAAAATAAAAAAAATAAAAAAAATAATAATAATAATTTGCTGTGAAGGGGGAGGGTCTGAAGCCACAAAATGCTCAATGTAGCTCCTCTAAAACAATTAAAAGCATATTCACCAAGGCTGATAATTGAGCTGAACTGAGTATGCATTTTTTCACCATTTTGTGAAAAATCGTTAGCAGCTCTCTTTTTAATAGGGGGAACAACACTTTCAAGGTGTCAGGAGACTTGTCAAAGCTGGGGGAGTTTTCTCACTGTCACACAGAGAGACAACCAATTCCCTGCATTTCCTGTAAAATCTAGCACACCTCCTTGTTTAGATTCCTCACACCAAGAGTCTGACGATTTGTATATCCAACACCACCACTAAACTTTCAAGGCCAGTTTTAACCAAGATACATTCAACCTTATCCTAAATGACATATCTAACAACCTATAGACTACTGAAAGTGTGGTTTCATGACCATGGTTTTGATGGACACTCCCAAATATGTCCTGTTTACAAAGCGAGAGTATACAGGACAGTGAACTGCCTTACTTCTGTCGTCTGGCTTGATTCAGTATTGTCTGTGACACTAGCTCTTGGAGCACCCAAACATGCCTGCTCTGGGCTACCATATACACACAGAGACATGATAGTGTAAACTGATCCATTGTTTGGCCAGTTTTAGACAAATTAAAGTACAAAACAAATCCGAAGGTTCGGAATCATGTTTTCCTTTTCTTCTTACCTAAAAAGTCTGTCTTCTCAAAAAACTCATTACATAATCTAATTATATTTACATTTTTTTCTGCTTACTTTAATTGGTTTGATGCTATAAGGGGATTCAATGTGTTACTGAAGAATGATTGTGATTGTGAGGTGTGTCTGTGATTGTGAGGTGTGTCTGTGTACAGTCCATCCGTCTTCCATGAACAGCATATGACTGTACCTCTGTTGACTGTGTCTCAATAGGGCTAATCTTATCTGAGAAGGCATCATGTCATGTGAGC